>NW_012288036.1:0-27865 GCF_000151885.1 Dipodomys ordii
GGGTTCTCATCAGGGTCACAGACGGGCGCCACCTTCTGACACAAATGGTGACACGGTGTTTCTCATGGGAGACTACAGTGTGTACACAGCTGGACACACTCGGACACAGCAGGACATAGAAGGGTACCTCAGTGGGGGTCATAGCGGGACAGAGCGGGTCACAGCGGGGTACTCAGTGGGACACATCGCGGATACAGCTGTGACACAGCGGGACACAGCAGGTGACAGAGCAGGATATAGCAGGGAACACAGCGGGACACAGCGGGGACACAGCGGGACAGAGCGGGGAACACAGCGGGATACAGCAGGGGACACAACGAGGACAAAGCGGGACACAGAGTGACACAGCAGGGGACACAGCAAGGACACAGCGGGACACAGCGGGACAGAGCGGGGGACACAGCAGGGGACACAGCAGGACACAGAGGGGAACAAAGGGGGCACACAGCCGGACACAGTGGGACACAGCGGGGTACACAGAGGGACACAGCGGGGACACAGCAGGGGCACAGTGGGACACAGCGGGACACAGCGGGGGACAAAGCGGGACACACCGGCATACAGCGAGACACAGCGGGGGACACATCAGGGGACACAGCAGGGGACACAGAGCTGCACACAGCGGGAGAGAGTGGAACACAGCAGGGACAGAGCGGGGACCCAGCGGGGGACCCAGCGAGGACACAACGTGACACATGGGTTCACATCGGGACACAGCGGGGGACCCAGCGAGGACACAGCGGGACACAAATGGGGACACAGCAAGGACGCAGCGGGACACAGCGGGAAAGAGCGGGACACAGCAGAGGACAAAGCCGGGGACAAAGCGGGACACAGCAGGGGACACAGTGGGGACACAGCGGGACACAGGGTGGACACAGCGGGACACAGCGGGACACATCGGGGGAAACAGCAGGATACTGCAGGGTACACAGCAGGACACAGCGGGACACAAAGGGACACAGCAGGGACACAGCTGGGGACATAATGGGACACAGCGCGGTACACAGCGGGACACAGCAGGGACACAGCAGGGGCACAGTGGGAAACAGCGGGAAACAGCGGGGGACAAAGCGGGACACAAAGTGGGACCCAGCGTTACACAGCAGGGACACAGCGGGACACAGCGGGGACACAGCAGGGGACACAGAGGGGAAGAAAGGGGGCACACAGCCGGACACAGTGGGGGACACAGCGGGACAAAGCGGGACACAGTGGGGACAGAGTGGGACACAGCGGGGGACACAGGCCGACAAAGCAGGACACAGCGGGACACAGCGGGAAACAGCAGGACGCAGCAGGGGACACACCGGAACACAGCGGGGGTCACAGCAAGAACACAGCGGGACACAGGAGGACACAGCGGGGACAGAGCGGGGGACACAGTGGGACAAAGCAGGGCACACAGCGAGGACACAGCGGGGAAATAGGGGGACACTGCAGGACACAGTGGGACACAGCGGGGACACAGAGGGACATAGAGTTTACACAGCCAGGACACACCAGGGACACAGCGGAACACAGCGGGGACACAGCGGGACACAGCGGGGACACAGCAGGGTCACAGCGGGACACAGCGGGGGACACAGAGGCGGACACAGCAGGACACAGCGGGACACAGCAGGAGACAGCGGGACACAGCGGGGACACAGCGAGGACACAGCGGGACACAGCTGGACACAGCGGGGGACACACTGGGACACAGCGGGGACACAGAGGGTCTCTTGGTTACACAGCGAGGACACACCAGGGAAACAGCGGGACACAGCGGAGACACAGCGGGGACACAGCGGGACACAGCGAGGACACAGCGGGACACAGCATGGGATACAGCGGGGGACAGCTGTGACACACCGGCGGACAGCGGGACACAGCGGGACACAGCGGGACACAGCGGGGGACACAGCGGGACACAGTGGGGGACACAGCGGGGGACACAGCGGGACACAGCGGGGGACACAGTGGAACACAGCGAGGACACAGCGGGACACAGCGGGACACAGCTGGGACACAGCGGGACACAGCGGGGGACACAGGTGAACAAAGCAGGACACAGCGGGACACAGCGGGAAACAGCAGGACGCAGTGGGGACACACCGGGACACAGCGGGGGTCACAGCAAGAACACAGCGGGACACAGGAGGACACAGCGTGGACACAGCATGGACAGAGCGGGGGACACAGTGGGAAACAGCGGGGCACACAGCGAGGACACAGCGGGGACATAGGGGGACACTGCGGGACACAGTGGAACACAGCGGGGACACAGAGGGACATAGCAGTTACACAGCGAGGACACAGCGGGGACACAGCAGGACACAGCGGGGACACAGCAGGTACACAGCGAGACACAGCGGGACCCAGTGGGGACACAGCGGGGACACAGCGGGGGACACAGAGGCGGACACAGCAGAACACAGCGGGATGCAGCACGACACAGCTGGACACAGCGGGGAAACAGTGAGGACACAGTGGGACACAGCGGGGAACACAGCGGGGGACACAGCGGGACACAGCGGGGGACACAGCATGGACACAGCAAGTCACAGCTGGGAAATAGTGGGGGACACAGAGGGGGACACATCAGGATACAGAAGGACACAGCGAGGACATAGCGGGACACAGGAGGACACAGCGGGGACACAGCGGGGAAACAGCGGGGGACACAGTGGGACACTGCGGGGACACAGAGGGACACAGCGGGACCCAGCGGGGACACAGCGGGGACACAGCGGGACACAGCGGGGGACACAGCAGGGGAAACAGCGGGGGACAGCGGGGACACAGAGGGACACAGCAGGACACAGCGGGGAAACAGAAGGACACAACGGGACACAGCTGGACACAGCAGGACACAGCGGGACACAGCATGGACACAGCGGGGACAAAGTGTGGGACAAAGCGGGGACACAGCGGGAGACAGCGGGACAAAACGGGACACAGATTGACACAGCAGGGACACAACGGGGGACACATCGGGGGACAGCGGGGACACAGCCGAACACAGCAGGACACAACGGGAAACAGCAGGGACACAGCAAGGACACAGCGGGACACAGGGGGACACAGAGGGGACACAGCGGGGAACAGCAGGGAGACACAGCGGGGACACAGCGGGGACACATCGGTACACAGCGGGACACAGGGGGTACACAGCAGGACACAGCGGGACACAGCGTGAAACACAACCGGACACAGCGGGGGACACAGCGGGACACAGCGGGGAACACAGCGGGACAAAGCGGGACACAGTGGGGACAGAGTGAGACACAGCGGGGACACAGCAGGCGACACAGTGGGGACACAGCGGGGACACAGCGGGACACACCGGGGACACAGCGGGGACACAGCGGGACACAGCAACGACACGGCGGAACACAGCGGGGGACACAACGGGACACAGCCTGGGACAGAGCGGGACACAGCGTGGACACAGCGGGACACAGCGAGACACAGCAGTGACAAAGCAGCAACACAGCGGGACACATCGGGACACAGCGGGACACAGCAGGGAAACAGCGGGAGACAGAGGGGACACACCGGTGGACAACGGGAATACAGCAAGACAGCGCTGGGGTCACAGTGGGAAATAGCGGAGACACAGAGGACACAGGGGGCCACACAGAGGGACACAGCGGGACACAGCGGGACAAAGCGGGGACACAGCGGGACACAGCGGGACAAAACGGGACACAGCTGGACACAGCGGGGACACAGCAGGGGACACAGCCGGAGATAGCGGGGACACAGCCGGAAACAGCGAGGACACAGCGGGGACACAGAGGGACTCAGCGGTTAAACAGCGAGGACACACCAGGGACACAGCGGGACACAGCGGACACACAGCGGGGACACAGCGGGACACAGCAGGACACAGCGGGTTATAGCGGGGGATACAGCGGGGGACAGCGGTGACACACCGGCAGACAGCGGGACACAGCGCGACACAGCGGGACACAGCGGGGGACACAGCGGGACACAGTGGGGGACACAGCGGGGGACACAGCGGGACACAGCGGGGGACACAGTGGAACACAGCGAGGACACAGCGGGACACAGCGGGACACAGCTGGGACACAGCGGGACACAGCGGGGGACACAGGCCGACAAAGCAGGACACAGCGGGACACAGCGGAAAACAGCAAGACGCAGCGGGGGACACACCGGGTCACAGCGGGGGTCACAGCAAGAACACAGCGGGACACAGGAGGACACAGCGGGGACACAGCGGGGACACAGCGAGGGACACAGTGGGACACAGCGGGGGACACAGCGAGGACACAGCGGGGACATAGGGGGACACTGCGGGACACAGTGGAACACAGCGGGGACACAGAGGAACATAGCACTTACACAGCGAGGACACAGCGGGGACACAGCAGGACACAGCGGGGACACAGCTGGGACACAGCGAGACACAGCGGGACCTAGCGGGGACACAGCGGGGACACAGCGGGACACAGCGGGGGACACAGAGGAGGACACAGCAGAACACAGCCGGACACAGCGCGACACAGCGGGACACAGCGGCGACACAGCGAGGACACAGTGGGACACAGCGGGGAACACAGGGGGGGGACACAGCGGGACACAGCAGGACACAGCGGGGGACACAGCGGGACAGAGTGGGGGACACAGTGGGGGACACAGCGGGGGACACATCAGGATACAGAAGGACACAGCGAGGACACAGCGGGACACAGGAGGACACAGCCGGGACACAGCGGGGAAACAGCGGGGGACACAGTGGGACACAGCGGGGACACAGAGGGACACAGCGGGCCACAGCAGGGACAAAGTGTGGGACAAAGCGGGGACACAGCGGGAAACAGCGGGACAAAACGGGACACAGCTGGACACAACAGTGACACAGCGGGGGACACCGCGGGGGACATCGGGGACACAGCCGGACACAGCAGGACACAGCGGGACACAGCGGGACACAGCAGGGACACAGCAGGGAGACAGCGGGACACAGAGGGGACAAAGCGGGGGACAGCAGGGAGACACAGCGGGGACACAGCGGGGACACAGTGGAACACAGTGGGGACACAGTGGGGGACAGCAGGGAGACACAGCGGGGACACAGCGGGGACACATCGGTACACAGCGGGACACAGGGGGTACACAGCAGGACACAGCGGGACACAGCGGGAAACACAAACGGACACAGCGGGGGACACAGCGGGACACAGCAGGGAACACAGCGGGACAAAACGGGACACAGTGGGGACAGAGTGGGACACAGCGGGGACACAGCGGGGGACACAGCAGGAGACAGCGGGACACAACGGGGACTCAGCGAGGACACAGCGGGACACAGCGGAACACAGCGGGGGACACAGTGGGAAACAGCGGGGACACAGAGGGACTCAGCGGTTACACAGCGAGGACACACCAGGGACACAGCGGGACACAGCGGACACACAGCGGGGACCCAGCAGGACACAGCGGGGGTACAGCGGGGGACAGCGGTGACACACCTGCGGACAGCGGGGACACAGCGGGACACAGCGGGACACAGTGGGGGACACAGCGGGACACAATGGGGGATACAGCGGGGGACACAGCGGGACACAGCGGGGGACACAGTGGAACACAGCGAGGACACAGCGGAACACAGCGGGGACACAGCGGAACACAGTGGGGACACAGCGGGGGACAGCAGGGAGACACAGCGGGAAACACAACTGGACACAACGGGGGACACAGCGGGGAACAGCGGGGACACAGCCAGACACAGCAGGACACAGCGGGAAACAGCGGGGACACAGCGAGGACACAGCGGGACACAGCGGGACACAGCAGTGATACAGTGGGGACACAACGAGACACAGCGGGGTACACAGCGGGACACAGCGGGGACACAGCGTGGACACAGCCGTGGAAACAGAGTGACACAGAGGGGGACACAGCGGGACACTGTGGGGGACACAGCAGGGGACACAGCGGGACACAGCAAGGGACACAACGGGGACAGAGCGGGGACAGAGCGGGGACACAGCGGGGCACAGCGGGACACAGCGGGATCACAGTGGGGACACAGCAGGACACATCGGGGACACAGCGGGACACATCGGGGACACAGCAAGGACACAGCGGGACACAGCGGGGGACACAGTGGGACACAGTGGGGAACACAGCAGGGGATAGAGCCCACACAGTGGGGGACACAGTGGGGGAAACAGAGGGGGACACAGCGGGACACACCGGGGATACAAGCGGGACACAGAGGGGAAACAGTAGGGACACAGCGGGACACAGCGGTGACACAGCGGGACACAGTGGGACACAGCGGTGGAAAGCGGTGACACAGCGGGACACAACGGGACACAGCGGAACACAGTGGGACACAGCGGGGGACACAACGGGGACACAGTGGGACACAGCGGGACACAGCGGGGGACACAAAGGGGACACAGCGGGGACAAAGCGGGGACATAGTGGGACACAGCGAGGACACAGCGGGGGACACAGCTGGACACAGAGGGACATAGCGGGGACACAGAGGTGGACACAGCAGACATACAGCGGAACACAGCTGGGGATACAGCGGGACACAGCGGAACACAGTGGGACACAGCGGGACACAGCGGGGGGAAACAGCGGGGACACAGCAGGGAAACAGCGGGACACAACGGGGGACACAGTGGGACACAGCTGGACACAGCGGGTGACACAGTGGGGACACAGCAGGGGACACAGCGGGACACAGCTGGGGACGCAGCGGGGACACAGCGGGACACAGCGGGAACACAGCGAGGACAAAGCGGGACAAAGCGGGGAAATAGCGGGACACAGTGGGACACAGCGGGGACACAGAGGGACACAGCGGGTGACACAGCAATACACAGCGGAACACAGCGGGATACAGCAGGGGACACAGCGGGACACACCGAGGACACAGCGGGACACAGCGGGACATAGCGGGGACACAGCGGGGACACAGCGCTGATAGAGCGGGGGATTCAGTGGGGGACAGAGCGGTGGACACAGCAGGACACAGAGGGACACAGCAAGGACACAGCGGGACACAGCAGGGGACAAGCGAGGACAAAGCGGGACTCAGAGGGAAACAGCGGGGACACAGCGGGGGACACAGCGGGGGACAGCAGGGACACACTGGGGGACAACGGGGACACAGCGGGACACAGCGGGGGACACAGCGCGGGACACTGCGGGACACAGCAGGGGACAAGCGAGGACACAGCAGGACACAGCTTGACACAGCGGGGACAGAGCGGGGACACAGCGGGAAACACAGCGGGACAGAGCGGGGACAGAGAGGGGGACACAGCGGGACTCAGCGGGACAAAGCGGGGGACAGAGCGGGACACAGTGGGGGACACAGCGGGGACACAGTGGGACACAGCGGTGGACACAGAGGGGACACAGTGGGACACAGCGTGACACAGCTGGACACAGCGGTGACACAGCGGGGGACACAGCGGGGGAAACAGCTGGACACAGCGGGACACAGCAGGGACTCAGCCGGACACAGCAGGGACACAGCAGTGACACAGCGGGACAAAACGGGGACACAGCGGGACACAGCAAGGCCACAGTGGGGGACACAGCGGGGAACACATTGGGACATAGCGGGACACAGTGGGGAACAGCGGGGACACAGCGGGACACAGCGGGGACACAGCGGGGACTCACCGGGTGACACTGCTGGAGACAAATCACGACAGCACGGGACACAGGGGGACACAGCGGGACACAGCGGGACACAGCAGGGACACAGCAGGACACAGCGGGGACACAGCAGGTACAGAGTGGGACACAGCGGGTGACACAGCGGGACACAGCGGGACACAGCGAGGACACAGCGGGACACAGCGGGACATAGCGGGGACACATTGGGGATAGAGTGGGGGACTCAGCGGGGGACAGAGCGGTGGACACAGCTGGATACAGAGGGACAAAGCAAGGACACAGCGGGACACAGCTGGCAAAAAGCGAGGAGACAGCGGGACTCAGAGGGAAACAGCGGGGACACAGCAGGGGACACAGCGGGGGACAGCAGGGACACACTGGGGGATAATGGGGACACAGCGGGACACAGCGGGGACACAGCGGGGGACACAGCGGGACACAACGGGACACAGCGGGGGACACAGCAGGACACAGCGGGGGACACAGCGGGGGACACAGAAGGACACAGCGGGGAACACAGCAGGACACCACGGGACATAGTGTGACACAGCGGGACACAGCGGGGACGCTGCAGGGACACAGCGGGACAAAGCGAGGGACACAGCGGGACACAGCGGGGGGCACAGCGGGGGACAGCAGGGGACAGAGAGGGGTCACAGCGGGACACAGCTGGATCCAGCGGTGTACACAGCGGGACACAGCGGGCACACAGTGGGGACACAGCGGGAGACAGCGGGACACAGCAGGGACAGAGTGGGACCGAGTGGGACACAGCGAGGACACATTGGGACACACCGGGGACACAGCAGGGACACAGCGGGGGACACAGCGGGACACAGCGGGACACAGCGAGGGACACAGAGGGGTACACAGCGGGACACTGCGGGGAACACAGCGAGGACACAGCGTGACCCAGCGGGACACAATGTCGATACAGCGGGGATACAGGGGGACCCAGCGGGTTACACAGCTGGGGACACAAAGGGACAATTAGGGTGACACAGCGAGGACACAGCGGAACACAGCATGGGACAAAGCGAGGACACAGCAGAACACAGCGGGGCACAGCAGTACACAGCAGGGACACAGCAGTAGACACAGCGGGACACACAGCGGGAGACAGCAGTACACAGCAGGGACACAGCAGTAGACAGAGCGGGACACAGCGGAGGACACAGCGAAGACACAGCGGGGACACAACGGGACACAGCGGGGGACACAACGGGACACTGCAGGGGACACAGCGAGGACACAGCAGAACACAGCGTGGGATGCAGCGAGGACACAGCGGGACACAGCGGGGACACAGCAGGGGACACAAAGAGACACAGTGGGGGACACAGCGGGACACAGTGGGACACAGTGGGACACAGCGGGGACAAAGCGTGAGTCACAGCGGGGGACAGAGCGGGAGACAGCAGGGGACACAGCGAGGACACAGCGGGACACAGCTGGCACACAGCGGGGACTAAGCGGGGGACACAACAGGGGACAAAGCGGGACACCACGGAACACAGCGGGACACAGCGGGAAACAGCGGTGACTCTGCGGGGACACAGCGGGACACAGTTGGGGACACAGCTGGACACAGCGGGGACACAGCGGAACAGAGTGGGGGACAGAGCATGGGACACAGCAAGACACAGCGGGGACCAAGCTGGACACAGCGTGGTACACAGCGGGACACAGCGGGAAACAGCGGGGACACAGCGGGACACAGCGGGTCTCAGAAGGGACACAGCGGGACACAGTGGGACACAGCTGGGGACACAGCGGGACACAGTGGGGCACACAGCGAGGACATAGCTGGACACAGCGGGAGACACAGCGAGGACACAGCTGGACATAGCAGGGAAACAGCGGGACACAACGGGGACACAGCAATGGACACAGTGGGACACAGCGGGGGACACAGCGGGACACAGCGGGGTTCACCGCGGGACACAGCCAGACACAGCGGGTGACACAGGTGTGACACAGCGGGACACAGAGGGGACACAACGGGACTCAGCGGGGGACACAGCAGTACACAGCGGGACACAGCGAAACACAGCGGGATACAGCGGGGTCACAGCGGGACACAGAGGGGGACACAGAAGGTACACAGTGGGACACAGCTGGGAACACAGCGAAGACACAACGGGACCCAGTGGGACACAGCGTGGATACAGCAGGGACACAGCGGGACACAGCAGGGTACACAGCTGGGGACACAAAGGGACACATCCGGGGACACAGCGAGGACACTGCGGAAAACAGCGTGGGACACAGCGAGGACACAGCGGGACACAGCGGGACACAGCAGGGACACAGCAGAAGACACAGCGGGGGACACAGCAGGACACAGCGGAACACAGCGAGGACACAGCGGGACCGAGCAGGACACAGCGTCGATACAGCAGTGACACAGCGTGACACAGCGGGGTACACAGCTGGGGACTCAACGGGACACAGCAGGGGACACAGCGAGGATCCAGCGGGACACAGCATCGATACTGCGGGGACACAGTGGGACACAGCGGGGTACACAGCTGGGGACACAAAGGGACACATCGGGGGACACAGTGAGGACACTGCCGAACACAGCGTGGGACACAGCGAGGACACAGCGGGACACAGTGGGACACAGCGGGGCACAGCAGGGACACAGCAGGGACACAGCGGGTCACAATGGGACACAGCGGGGGACACAGCAGGACACAGCGGGGGACACAGCGGGGGACACAGCGGGAGACAACTGGGAACACAGCGAGGACACAGCGGGACACAGCGCGGAACACAACGAGGACACAGCAGGGGACAAAGCGGGACACCACGGGACATAGTGTGACACAGCGGGACACAGCGGGGACACTGCAGGGACACAGCGGGACAAAGCGGGGGACACAGCAGGACACAGCGGGACACAGCGGGGGACACAGCGGGGGAAAGCAGGGGACAGAGAGGGGTCACAGCGGGACCCAGCAGGGACACAGCTGGACCCAGCGGTGTACACAGCGGGACACAGCGGGCACACAGTGGGGACACAGCGTGAGACAGCGGGACACAGCAGGGACAGAGTGGGACCGAGTGGGACACAGCGAGGACACGTTAGGACACACCGGGGACACAGCAGGGACACAGCGGGGGACACAGCGAGGACACTTTGGGAAACAGGGAGGACACAGTGGGACTCAGCGGGGGACACAACAGTACACAGCGGGACACAGTGGGAAACAGCGGGGACACAGCAGGAACACAACGGGGGACACAGCGGGACACAGCGGGACACAGCGGAACACAGAGGGACACAGCGGGGACACAGCAGGGACACAGCGGGGGACACACCGGGACAGAACGGGACACAGCGGGGGACACAGCAGGACACAGCGGGGGACACAGCGGGAGACACAGCGGTACACAACTGGGAACACAGCGAGGACACAGCGGGACCCAGCGGGACACAGCATCGATACTGCGGGGATACAGCGTTACACAGCGGGTTACACAGCTGGGGACACAAAGGGACACAGTGGGGGACACAGCGGGACACAGTGGGCCACTGCGGGGACAAAGCGTGAGACACAGCGGGGACAGAGCGGGAGACAGAGGGTGACACAACGAGGACACAGCGGGGACACAGCAGAGACTCAGAGGGGGACACAGCAGGGGACAAAGCGGGACACCAAGGGACACAGTGTGACACAGCGGGACACAGTGGGGTACACAGCTGGGGACACAACAGGAAACAGCGGGGGAAACAGCGGGACACAGTGGGGACAAAGCGGGGACATAGGGCGGGACAGAGCAGGACACCACGGAACACAGCGGGACACAGGGGGAAACAGCGGTGACCCTGTGGGGACACAGCGGGACATAGCAGGGGACACAGCGGGACACAGCGGGGGACAGAGCGGAACACAGTGGGAGACAGAGCGAGGACACAGCGGCACACAGCGGGGGACACAGCAAGGACACAGCAGGACGCAGCGGGGGACACAGCGGGACACAGCGGGAAACACAGCGGGACGCAGCGGGGGACACAACGGGACACAGCGGGGACACAGCGGGGATACAGCGGGACACAGCAGGGACACAGCGGGGGATACAGGTGAGACATAGCGAGACACAGCGGGGAACTGCGGGACACAGCTGGGGACATAGCAGTACAAAGCAAGACACAGCGGGACAGAGCGGGACACAGCGGGAGACACAGCGGGACACAGAGGGGTACACAGAGGGGTACGCAGCGGGACACAGCGGGTTAAACAGCTGGGGACACAAAGGGACACATGGGGGACACAGCGAGGACACAGCGGAACACAGCGTGGGACACAGCGGGACACAGGGGGACAGAGCGGAACACAGCGGGACACAGCAGGGACACAGCAGTAGACACAGCGGGACAAGCGGGGGACACAGCAGGACATAGAGGGGACACAGCGGGACTCAGCGGGGGACACAGCAGTACACAGCGGGACACAGCGGGACACAGCGGGGGACACAGCGGGAAACAGCGCGGGACATAGTGGAGGAAACAGCGGGACACAGCGGGGACACAGAGGGACACAGAGGGATACAGCAGGGGACACAGCGGGACACAGCGGAACATAGCGGGGACACAGCGAGGATAGAGCGGGGCGCTCAGCGGGGGACAGAGCGGTGGATACAGCTGGACACAGAGGGACACAGAGGGACACAGCAAGGACACAGCAGGACACAGCAGGGAACAAGCGAGGACACAGCGGGACTCAGAGGGAAACAGCAGGGACACAGCGGGGGACACAGCGGGGGACAGCAGGGACACACTGCGGGACAACGGGTACACAGCGGGACACAGCGGGGGACACATGGTGACACAGCGGGACACAGCGGGGGACAACGGGGACACAGAGGGACACAGCGGGGAACAGAGCGAGGACAAAGCGGGACACAGCGGGACACAGCAGGGATACAATGGGACACAACGGGACACAGCGGGGTACACAGCGGGACACAGCGGGGACACAGCGGGGACACAGCCGTGGACACAGAGTGACACAGAGGGGGACACAGCGTGGGAACAACGAGGGCATAGCAGGACACAGCTTGACACAGCAGGGACACAGCAGGGGACACAGCTGGACAGATCAGGGAAACAGCAGGGGACACAGCGGGGACACAGCAGGACACAGCGGTGGACACAGAGGGGACACAGAGGGGACACAGCGGGACACAGCTGGACACAGCAGTGACACAGAGGGGAACACAGAGGGACACAGCAGGAAACAGCAAGGGACACAGGGGGGACACAGCGGTGACACAGTGGGACACAGCTGGGAAAGAGCAGGGGACAAAGCGGGGGACACAGCGGTGGACAGCAGGGACACACCTTGGGCAACGGGGACACAGTGGGGTCACAGAGGGGGACACAGCGGGACACAGCGGAACACAGCGGGGGACACAGCGGGACACAGCGGGGGACACAGCGGGGACAAAGCGGCGGACACAGAGATACACAGCTGGACATAGTGGTGGACACAGCGGGACACAGCGGGACACAGCAGGGACACAGCAGGACACAGCGGGGACACAGCAGGTACAGAGTGGGACACAGTGGGTGACACAGCAGGACACAGCGGGACACAGCGAGGACAAAGCAGGACACAGCGGGACATAGCGGAGACACAGTGGGGATAGAGTGGGGGACTCAGCGGGGGACAGAGCGGTGGACACAGCTGGATACAGAGGGACACAGCAAGGACACAGCGGGACACAGCTGGGGAAAAGCGAGGAGACAGCGGGACTCAGAGGGAAACAGCGGAGACACAGCGGGGGACACAGCGGGGGACAGCAGGGACACACTGGGGGATAATGGGGACACAGCGGGACACAGCGGGGGACTCAGCGGGGGACACAGTGGGACAAAACGGGACACAGTGGGGGACAAAGCAGGAAACAGCGGGGGACACAGCGGGGGACACAGAAGGACACAGCGGGGAACAAAGCAGGACACCACGGGACATAGTGTGACACAGCGGGACACAGCGGGGACGCTGCAGGGACACAGCGGGACAAAGCGCGGGACACAGCGGGACACAGCGGGACACAGCGGGGGACAGCAGGGGACAGAGAGGGGTCACAGCGGGACACAGCGGGGACACAGCTGGATCCAGAGGTGTACACAGCGGGACACAGCGGGCACAAGTGGGGACACAGCGGGAGACAGCGGGACACAGCAGGGACAGAGTGGGACCGAGTGGGACACAGCGAGGACACGTAGGGACACACCGGGGACACAGCAGGGATACAGCGGGGGACACAGCGGGACACAGCGGGACACAGCGAGGGACACAGCGGAGACACAGCGGGGACTCACCGGGTGACACAGCTGGATACAAAGCACGACACCACGGGACACAGGGGGACACAGCGGGACACAGCGGGGACACAGCGAGGACAAAGCGGGACACAGCGGGGACATAGTGGGACACAGTTGGACACAGCTGGGACACAGCGGGACACAGCGGGGACACAGCGAGGACAAAGCGGGACACAGCGGGGACATAGTGGGACACAGTTGGACACAGCTGGGACACAGCGGGACACAGCGGGTGACCCAGCGGGACACAGCCGGATACAGTGGGGGACACAGTGGGTGACAGCGTCGACACAGCGGGACACAGCGGGACACAGCGGGGGACACAACCGGGACATAGCGCTGACACAGCGGGACACAGCGGGACACAGCGGGAACACAGCAGGGACACAGCGGCACACAGCGGGACACAGCAGGGACACAGCAGGACACAGCGGGGACAAAGCGTGATACACAGCGGGGGACAGAGCAGGAGACAGCAGGGGACACAGCGAGGACACAGCGGGACACAGCGGGACATAGCGGGGACACAGCGGGGACACAGCAGGGATAGAGCGGGGGACTCAGGGGGGGACAGAGCGGTGGACACAGCTGGATACCGAGGGACACAGCAAGGACACAGCGGGACACAGCAGGGGACAAGCGAGGACACAGCGGGAATCAGAGGGATACAGCGGGGACACAGCGGGGGACACAGCGGGGGACAGCAGGGACACATTGGGGGACAAAGGGGACACAGCGGGACACAGCGGGGGACACAGCGGGGGACACAGTGGGACACAGCAGGGGACAAGCGAGGACACAGCAGGACACAGCTTGACACAATGGGGACACAGCGGGACACAGCGGGACACAGCGGGAACACAGCGGGGACACAGCAGGACACAGCAGGGACACAGCAATACACAGCAGGCACACAAAAGGTACACAGTGGGACACAGCAGGTGACACAGCGGGACACAGCGGGACACAGCGAGGACACAGCGGGACACAGCGGGACATAGCGCGGACACAGAAGGGACACAGCAGGGATAGAGCGGGACACAGTGGAGGACACAGCGGGGGACAAAGCGGGGCACAGCGCAGGACACACCGGGGAAACAGCGAGACACAGCGCGGGACACAGCGAGGGACACAGCGGGGACACAGCCGTACACAGCGGGACATAGGGGGACACAGCGGGGACACAGCGGGACACAGTGCGGACACAGAGGGACACAAAGGGGGACACAACGGGGACACGGTGGGACACAGCGGGGAACAGAGGGAGACAGCGGGGACACAGCGAGGACACAACAGGACACAGCGGGACACAGCAGGACACAGCGGGACACAGCGGGGGATACAGCGGGAAAGAGCGCGGGACATAGTGGAGGAAACAGCGGGACACTGCGGGGAACACATGGTGACACAGCGGGACACAGCGGGGGACAACGGGGACACAGCGTGACACAGCAGGGAAAAGAGCGAGGACACAGCGTGACACAGCGGGGATACAATGGGACACAAGGGGACACAGCGGGGTGCACAGCGGGACACAGCGGGGGACACAGCGGGACACAGCTGTGGACACAGTGGGGGACACAATGGGGACACAGCGGGGACACAGCGAGACACAGCAAGGACACAGCGGGACACCGCGGGACATAGGGGGGACACGGCGGGGACACAGCGGGGATAGAGCGGAGGACTCAGCGGGGGACAGAGCGGTGGACACAGCTGGACACAGAGGGACACAGCAAGGACACAGTGAGACACAGCTGGGGACAAGCGAGGACACAGCGGGACTCAGAGGGAAACAGCAGGGACACAGTGAGGACACAGCGGGACAAAGCGGGGACATAGCGGGACACAGTGGGACACAGCGGGGACACCGAGGGACACAGCGGGTGACACAGCAGGACACAGCGGGACACAGCAGGATACAGCAGGGGACACAGCGGGACATAGTGGGGGAAACAGGGGGACACAGCAAGACATAGCGGGGACACTGCGGGGGAAACAGCCGGACACAGCGGGGACACAGCGGGGGACACAGCCGGGGACACAGCTGGACCCAGCGTGGCACAGCGGAGGACAAAGCAGGGGACACAACGGTACAGAGCGGGACAGAGCGGGGAAAGATCGGAGACACAGCGGGACACTGCGGGGGACAGTGGGGAAACAGCGGGACACAGCGGGAAAGAGCGGGGGACAGCGGGGACACACCTGGGGACAACGGGGACACAGCGGGGACACAGAGGGGGACACAGTGGGGAAACTGAGGGACACAGCTGGGGACACAGCGGGGGACACAGCCGGACACAGCGGGACACAGCGGGGATACAGCGGGGGGCTCAGCGGGGGACAATGTGGGACACAGCGAGGGACACAGCGGGGGACATAGTGGGACACAGCGGGGGACATAGTGAGACACAGCAGGGTCACAGCGGGACACAGCGGGGGACAGAGTGGGACCCAGCGGGGGACAGAGTGGGGGACAGAGAGGGGACACAGCAGAGCACCGTGGGGGACACAGCGGAACACAGCGGGACACAGCGGACACAGTGGGAGGACACAGCGGGGAAACAGCAGGACACAGCGGGGGACACTGCAGGGACACAGTGGGACACAGCAGGGACAGTGTGGGGGACACAGCGGGGGACACAGCAGGGGACACAAGGGGACACAGCGGGGACACAGCGGGGCACAGCGGGACACAGCCGGACACATCGGGGATACATCAGGGACACAGCGGGACACAGCAGGGGACACAGCGGGGGACAATGCGGGGGACACAGCGAGGACACTGCGGGGAAACAGCGGGACAAAGCAGGGGACACTGCGGGGACACAACGGGACACAGCGGAACACAGCTGGACACAGAGGGACACAGCCGGGACACAGCATTGACACATCAGAGGACACAGCGAGGACACAGCGGGGGACACAGCGGGGACACAGTGGGGGACACAGCGGGGACACAGCAGGTAACACAGCGGGACACAGCGGGGACACAGCTGGATACACAGTCGGGGACACAGCTGGACACAGCGGGGCACAGCGGAGGACACAGCAGGGGATACAACGGTACAGAGCGGGACAGAGCGGGGAAAGATCGGAGACACAGCAGGACACTGCCGGGGACAGTGGGGACACAGCGGGGACACTGAGGGACACAGCGGGGGACACAGCCGGACACAGCGGGACACAGCAGGGGACACAGCGGGACACAGCAGGGGACACAACAGTGACACAGCGGGGACAAAGCGGGGACATAGCGGGACACAACAAGGACACAGCGGGGGACACAGCTGGACACAGAGGGACATAGCGGGGACACAGAGGTGGACACAGCGGGGATACAGCAGAACACAGCGGGGGATACAGCGGGACACAGTGCGACACAGCGGGGACACATCGCGGACACAGCGGAACACAGCTGGACACAGCGGGACACAGCGGGGGGACACAGCGGGGACACAGCGGGGAAACACAGGGACACATCGGGGGACACAGCAAGGACACAGCGGGGGACACAACGGGGAAACAGTAGGGGACACAGCGGGGGACACAGCGGGGAACACAGCGGGACTCACCGGAGACACAGCGGGACAGTGGGACACAGCGGTGGAGAGCGGTGACACAGCGGGACACAGCGGGACACAGCGAGGGACACAGCGGGGGACACAGCCGGACACAGCGGGGACACAGCGGGACACAGCGGGGGACACAGTGGGACACAGCGGGGGACACAGTGGGGGACAGCGGGGGCACAGCGGGACACAGCGGGACACAGCAGGGGACACAACGCGGACACAGCGGGGACAAAGCGGGGACATAGCGGGACACAGCGTGGGACACAGCTGGACACAGAGGGACATAGCGGGGACACAGATGTGGACACAGTGGGGATACAGCGGAACACAGCGGGGGATACAGCGAGAAACAGTGGGACACAGCGGGGACACAGCAGGGGACACAGCTGAACACAGCGGGACACAGCGGGACACAGCGGGGGACACAGCGGGACACAGCGGGGGACACAGCGGGACACAGCGGGGGACACAGTGGGGGACAGCGGGGACACAGCGGGACACAGCGGGACACAGCGGGGGACACAGCGGGGACACAGCGGGGACACAGCGGGGCACACAGCGAGGACACAGCAGGACATAGTGGGGACACAGCCGGGGACACAGCGGGGGACAGCGGGGACACACCTGGGCACAATGGGGACACAGCGGGGTAACAGAGGGGGACAGAGTGGGGACACAGCAGGGACACAGCACTGACCCAGCGGGACACAGGGGGGACACAGTGAGACTCAACAGGGCCACAGCGGGGAAAACAGTGGGACACAGCGGGAAACACAGCGGGACACAGCGGGGACACAGTGGGACAAATTTGGACACATCGGGGATACAGCAGACACACAGCGAGGACACAGCGGGACACAGCGGGACACAGTGGGGACACAGAGGTGGACACAGCGGGGAAACAGCGGGACACAGCGGGGGATACAGCGGGACACAGCGGGACACAGTGGGGACAAAGCTGGGGACACAGCGTAACACAGCAGGACACAGTGGGGACACAGAGGTGGACACAGCGGGGAAACAGCGGGACACAGCGGGGGATACAGCGGGACACAGCGGGACACAGCGGGGACACAGCTGGGGACACAGCGTAACACAGCAGGACACAGTGTGGACACATGGGGCACAGAGGGGACATAGATGGACACAACGGGGGACACAGCCGGGACACAGCGGGACACAGCGGGGACACAGCGAGGGACACAGCGGGACACAGCGGGGACACAGTGCGGGACACAGCGGGGGACACAGTGGGACACAGCGGTGACACAGCGGGGACACAGCGGGGGACACAGCGTGAGACAGAGAGGGACACAGCGGGACACAGCGGGACATAGCAGGGGACACAGCGGGGATACAGCGGGGGACACAGCGTGAGACAGAGAGGGACACAGCGGGACACAGCGGGACACAGCGGGAGGACACAGAGGGGACACAGTGAGGAAACAGCGTGACACAGCGGGGGACACTGCGGGGACACAGCGGGACACAGCGGGGAACACAGCAGGACACAGCTGGACACAACGGGGGACGCAATGAGGACACAGCGGGGGACACAGCGGGGGACACAGCGGGGACACAGTGGGGGAAACAGCGGGGGTCACAGCGGGGAACACAGCGAGGAACACAGTGGGGGACACAGCGGGGACAGAGTGGGGGACACAGCGGGGGACACAGTGGGACACAGCGCTGACACAGTGGGGACACAGCAGGGGACACAGTGTGGGACAGAGAGTGACACAGCAGAACACAGCGGGACACAGCAGGGTACACAGCGGAGATAGAGCGGGGGACAAAGCTGGGCACAGCGGGCCACAGCAGGGACTCAGCGGGACACAGCGGTGACACAGTGGGACACAGCAGGGAAACAGCAGGGACACAGCGGGACACAGTGGGGGACACAGCGGGGACTCAGCGGGGACACAGCGGGACAGAGCCGGGACACAGAGGGGGACACAGCGGGACTCAGCAGGACACAGCGGGGGATACAGTGGGACACAGCGCGGGACACAGCGGGGACACAGTGGAACACAGGATGGGACACAGCGGGGACACAGCGGGACACAGCAGGACATAGGAGGACACAGTGGGGACACAGCGGGACACAGCAGGGACACAAAGCGTGACACAGTGGGGACACAGCGGGACACAGCGGGGACTCAGCGAGGGACACAGCGGGACACAGCGGGGACACAGTGGGGGACACATCGGGAGACACAGTGGGACAGAGCGGTGACACAGCGGGGACACAGCAGGGGACACAGCGTGGGACAGAGAGGGGCACAGCGGAACACAGCGGGACACAGCAGGGGACACAGCGGGGATACAGCGGGGGACACAGATGGACACAGGAGGACACAGCAGGTACTCAGCGGGACACAGCGGGTACACTGCGGTGACAGCGGGACACAGCGGGGACACTGTGGGGGACAAAGAGGGGACACAGCTTGGACATAGCGGGAAACAGCAAGGACAGAGCGGGGGACACAGCTGGACACAGCGGGACACAGCGGGGACACAGAGGTGGACACAGCGATACACAGCGAGACATAGAGTGGGACACAGCGGGACACAGCAGGGGACAAGCGAGGACACAGTGGGACACAGCGGGACACAGTGGGGGACACAGCAGGACACAGCGGGACACAACGGCGGACACAACGATACACAGCAGGACATAGAGGGGGACACAGTGGGACACAGCAGGGGACACAGCAGGGGACACAGCGGGACACAGCAGGGACACAGCAGGACAAAGTGGGGGCCAAAGCGGGACCTAGCAGGGGACATAACGGGGGGCACAGCAGGGACCCAGCGGGACCCAGCAGGGGACCCAGCGGGGACACAGCGAGGACACAACGGGGGACACAGCGGAGACACAGCTGGACACAGCAGGACACAGCAGGTACTCAGGGGACACAGCAGGGCCACAGCGGGGGACACAGTGGGACACAGCAGAGAACACCGAGGGTCTAAGAGCGACACAGCTGGGGACCGCAGGGACACAGCGGGGGACACAGCGAGGACACAGCGGGACACACCGGAGCAGAGGGGGGGACACAGCAGGAACACAGAGTACACACAGCAGGACACATAGGGGACAAAGCAGGGACACAAGGGGACACAGCGGCAGACACAGCGGGACAGAGCGGGAAACAGCAGGAAAACAGCAGGGACACAGCGGGAGACAGTGGGGGACACAGCAGGGTCACAGCGGGGGACAAAGCGGGGACACAGCGGGGGACACAGCGGGACAGAGCGGGGACACACAGGGGGACACAGCGGGGGACACAACGGGGATACAGGGGGGACACAGCTGGACAAAGGGGGACACAGCAGGGACACAGCGGGAAACAGTGGGTACACTGCGGTGACACAGCGGGACACAGCGGGGACACAGCGGGACAGAGCGGGGCCACAGCGGGGGACAGAGCGGGACACAGCGGAGAACACAGAGGGACACAGCAGGACACAGCGGGGGACAGCGGGGACACAGGGGGACACAGTGGGACACAGCGGGGGACACAAAGGGGGACAGCGGGGACACACCTGGGGACAACGGGGACACAGCGGGGACACAGAAGGAGACACATCGGGGACACAGCGGGACACAGCGGGGAACACCGAGGGACTAAGCGGAACACAGTAGGGGACACAGCAGGGATACAGCGGGGGACACAGCTGGACACAGAGGGACACAGCAGTGACTCAGCGGGACACAGCGTGTACACTGCGGGGGACAGAGGGGACACAGAGGGACACGGCGGTACACAGCGGAGGACACAGCAGGGGACAGCGGGGACACACCTGGGGACAACAGGGACAAAGCGGGGACACAGAGGGGGACACAGCAAGGAAACAGCGGTAAACAGCAGGGGACACAGCGGGGGACACAGCAGGACACAGCGGGGACACAACGGGGGCCTCAGCGGGGGACACTGCGGGACACAGTGGGGGACAAAGGGGGGGACACAGCGGGACACAGCGGGCGACACAGAAGGGGACAGCGGGGACATAGCGGGGGATAAGGGGGACACAGCGGGACAAAGCTGGGGACACAGCGGGGGACACAGCGGGACCGAGCGGAGACACAGAGGGGGACACAGCGGGACTCAGCGGGACACATCGAGGCACACAGCGGGACACAGCGGCGGACACAGCGATACACAGCGGGACATAGCGGTGGACACAGCTGGACACAACGGAGGCACAACGGGGGACACCATGGGGACACAGCGGGACACAGCAGGGACACAGCGAGGGACACAGTGGGACACAGCGGGGACAGAGTGGGGGACACAGCGGGGGACACAGTGGGACACAGCGCTGACACAGTGGGAACACAGCAGGGGACACAGCGTGGGACAGATAGTGACACAGCAGAACACAGCGGGACACAGCAGGGTACACAGCGGAGATAGAGCGGGGGACACAGCTGGCCACAGCGGGCCACAGCAGGGACTCAGCGGGACACAGCCGGGACACAGCGGGACACAGCAGGGAAACAGCAGGGACACAGCGGGACACAGTGGTGGACACAGCAGGGACACAGCGGGGACACAGCGGGACAGAGCCGGGACACAGAGGGGGACACAGCGGGACTCAGCGGGACACAGCGGGGGACACAGGGGGACACAGCGGGGGACACAGCGGGGACACAGCGGGGACACAGTGGAACACAGGATGGGACACAGCGGGGACACAGCGGGACACAGCAGGACATAGGAGGACACAGTGGGGACACAGCGGGACACAGCAGGGACACAGAGGGACACAAAGCGTGACACAGCGGGGTCACAGCTGGACACAGCGGGGACTCAGCGAGGGACACAGCGGGAAACAGCGGGGACACAGTGGGGGACACAGCGGAGACACAGCTGGACACAGCAGGACACAGCAGGTACTCAGGGGGACACAGCAGGGCCACAGCAGGGGACACAGTGGGACACAGCGGGGAACACCGAGGGACTAAGCGGGACACAGCTGGGTACCGCAGAGACACAGCGGGGTACACAGCGAGGACACAGCGGGATACACCGGAGCACAGGGGGGACACAGCGGGAACACAGAGTGGACGCAGCAGAACACATCGGGGCACAGCAGGGACACAGGGGAACACAGCGGCGGACACAGTGGGACACAGCGGGAAACAGCGGGGACACAGTGGGACACAGCAGGGAAACAGCAGGGACACAGCGGGACACAGTGGGGGACACAGCGGGGTCACAGCTGGGGACAAAGCGGGGACACAGCGGGGGACACAGCGGGACAGAGCGGGGACACACAGGGGGACACTGCAGGGGACACAACGGGGAAACAGGGGGGACACAGCTGGACAAAGGGGGATACAGCAGGGACACAGCGGGAAACAGCGGGTACACTGCGGTGACACAGCGGGACACAGCGGGGGATACAGCGGGGGACACATTGGGGACACAGCGGGGCACCGCGGGGGACACAGCGGGGACACAGCGCGGACACAGCGATACACAGCGGCGGACACAGAGATACAAAGCAGGACATAGCGGGGGACACAGCCGGACACAGCGGGGCACACAGCGGGGGACACAGCGGGGACACAGCGTGGACACTGGGGGGGCCAAAGCAGGGACAGAGCTTGGACATAGCCGGACACAGCAAGGACACTGCGGGGACACAGCTGGACACAGCGGGACACACCGGGGACACAGAGGTGGACACAGCGGGGACACAGCGGGACACAGCGGGAGATACAGCGGGAAACAGCGGGGACACAGCGACGGACACAGTGAAACACGGTGGGACACAGCGGGACACAGCGGGGGACACAGTGGGACACAGCGGGGGACATAGCAAGGACACAGCGGGACACAGCGGGACACAGCGGGGACAAAGCAGGGGACACAGCGTGGACATAGCGAGACACAGCAGGGGATAAGCGAGGACACAGTGGGACACAGTGGAACACAGTGGGGACACAGCGGTGTACACAGAGAGAAACAAAGCGGGACACAGAGGGACACAGCAGGGGACAAGCGAGGATACAGTGGTACACAGCGGGACACAGCGGTGTACACAGAGAGACACAAAGCGGGACACACCAAGACACAGCAGGGGACAAGCGAGGACACAGTGGGACACAGCGGGGACACAGCGGGGACACAGAGGGACACAGCAGGATATAGGGGGATACAGTGGCACACCGCTGGACACAGCGGAGACACAGAGGGACACAACGGGGGACACAGCGGGGACACAGCGGGACACAGCGGGGATACAGCGAGGGTCACAGCAGGACACAGCGGGGACACAGTGGGGAAAAACCGGGGACACAGTGGGACACAGCTGGGACAGAGCGGGGACAAAGCGGAGGACACAGCGTGGGACAGAGAGGGACACAGCGGGACACAGCGGTACACAGCAGGGGACACAGCGGGACACAGCGAGTACACTGCGGTGACACAGCGGGACAAAGCGGGGACACAGCGGGCCACAGCCAGGCCACAGCGGGTGATCCAGAGGGACACAGCGGAGTACACAGAGGGACACAGCGGAGTACACAGAGGGACACAGCGGGACACAGCGGGGGACAGAGGAGACACAGCAGGACATAGCGGGACACAGCAGGGGACACAGCGGAGGACACAGGCGGACACAGCGGGGACACAGCGGGGGACACAGCTAGACATAGCGGGGACACAGAGGGGGACACAGCAGGACTCAGCAGGACACAACGGGGGACACAGCGGGACACAGCGGGAGACACAGCGGGGACACAGCGGGACACAGCGGCGGACACAGCGATACACAGCGGGACATAGCGAGGGACACAGCCGGACACAGCGGGGGACACAGCGGGGACAAAGCGGGGCACCGCGGGGGACACAACGGGGAAACAGCGCAAACACAGCGGGGAAAAAGAAGGGACAGAACTTGGACATAGCGGGACACAGGGAGGACACAGCGGGGGACACAGCTGGACACAGTGCGACACAGCGGGGACACAGCGGGGAACACAGCGGGGACACAGCGGGACACAGAGGGGGATACAGCGGGACACAGCGGGACACAGCGTGGGACATAGCGCGGACACAGCGGGACACAGCGGGACACTGCGGGAACAAAGCGGGGGACACAGCTTGGACATAGCGAGACACAGCAGGGGACAAGCAAGGACACAGCGGGACACAGCGGGGACACAGAGGTGGACACAGAGAGACACAAAGGGGACAGAGCGGAACACAGCGGGACACAGCGGGTGACACAGCGGGACACAGCGAGGACACAGCGGGACACAGCGAGGACACAGTGGGACACAGCGAGGACACAGTGGGGACACAGCGGGGACACAGGGGGATCAAAGCGGCAACACAGCGAGACACAGCGGGGGACTCAGAGGGGGACACAGCAGAACACAGCGGGACACAGCGGCACTCAGTGGGAGACAGAGGGGGACACAGCGGGACACAGCGGGGGACACAGCGGGAACACAGCGGGATACAGTGGAGGACACTGCGATACACAGCCGGACATAGCGGGGGACACAGCGGGACAGAGCGGGGGACACAGCGATGGACCCAGCGGGACCCAGCGGGGGACAGAGCAGGGGACACAGCTAGGACACAGCGGGACACAGCTGGGACACAGCGCGACACAGCGGGGACACAGCGTTACACAGCGGGGACACAGAGGGACACAACGGGGGGCACAGCAGGGATAGAGTGGGGGACACAGCTGGACACAGCGCAACACAGCAGGGACTCAGCGGGACACAGCGGGGGACACAGCGGGACACGGCGGACACAGCGATACACAGCAGGACATAGCGGGGGACACAGCCGGACACGGCTGGGGACACAGCGGGGGACACAGCGGGTACACATCGGGGCACCGCCGGGGACACAGCGGGGACACAGCACAGACACAGAGGGGACAAATAGAGGACAGAGCTTGGACATAGCGGGACACAGGGAGGACACAGCGAGACACAGCAGGGACACAGCGGGGAACACAGCGGGGACACAGCGGGACACAGCTGGGGATACAGCGGGACACAGCGGGACACAGCGGGGGACATAGCGAGGACACAGCAGGACACAGCGGGACACAGCGTGGACTAAGCGGGGGACACAGCGTGGACATAGCGGGACACAGCAGGGGACAAGCGAGGACACAGTGGGACACAGCGGGACACAGAGGGGACACAGCGGTGTACACAGAGATACACAAAGCGGGACACAGCGGGACACAGCAGGGGATAAGCGAGGACACAGTGGGACACAGCGGGACACAGCGGGGACACAGCGGTGGACACAGAGAGACAAAAGGGGGACAGAGCGGAACACAGCAGGACACAGCGGGTGACACAGCGGGACACAGTGGGGGACACAGCAAGGACACAGTGAGACACAGTGAGGACACAGTGGGGACACAGGGGGCCACAGGGGGAACAAAGAGGGAACACATCGAGACACAGCGGGGGACACAAAGGGGGACACAGCGGGACACAGCGGGACACAGCGGCACTCAGTGGGACACAGAGGGGGACACAGCGGGACAGAGCGGGGGACACAGCGGGGACACAGCGGGACACAGCGGCGGACACTGTGATACACAGCGGGAAATAGCGCGGGACACAGCGGGACAGAGCGGGGGACACAGCGAGGGACCCAGCAGGACCCAGCGGGGGACAGAGCAGGGGACACAGCTGGGACACAGCGGGACACAGCAGGGACTCACCGGGACACAGCGGGTACACTGCGGTGACACAGCAGGACACAGCGGGGACACATAGGGACACAGCGGGGCCACAGAGGGGGACCCAGAGGGACACAGGGAAGAACACAGAGGGACACACTGGGACACAGCGGGGGACAGAGGGTATACAGCGGGAAACAGCGGGACACAGCGGGGGACACAGCAGGGGACAGTGGGGACACACTGGGGGACAATGGGGACACAGCAGGACAAAGTGGGGGACACAGCGGGGGCACAAGCGAGGACACAGCGGGACACAGCGGGGAAACAGCGGGGACACAGCGGGGGACACAGAGAGACACAAAGGGTGACAGAGCGGAACACAGCGGGACACAGCGGGGGACACAGCAGGACACAGCGGGGGACACAGCGAGGACACAGTGGGACACAGCGAGGACACAGCGGGGACATAGCGGGGACACAGGTGGAACAAAGCCGGAGCACAGAGTGACACAGCGGGACACAGCGGGGACACAGAGGGGACACAGCGGGACACAGCGGGGACATAGGGGGAAACATCGGGGACACAGCAGGGACACAGAGGGACACAGCGGGGGACACAGCGGGGGACAGCGGGGACACACCTGGGGACAACGGGGAAACAGCAGGGACACAGCAAGGGACACAGCCGGACACAGCGGGGACACAGCGGGACACAGCGGGGCCACAGTGGGGGACACATCTGGGGACACTGCGGGACAAAGAGGGGGACACAGGGGGGACACAGCGGGACACAGCAGAGGACACAGCGGGAGACACAGCGGGACACCGCGGGACACAGCGGGGGACACAGCGGAACACGGCGGGATACAGCGGGGACACAGAGGTCGACACAGCGGGGACACAGTGGGATACAGCGAGGGACACAGCGGGACACAGCAGGGACATAGCGGGACACAGCTATGGACAAAGTGCGACCCTGGCGGGGACATAACGTGGGACACAGCAGTGACAGAGCGGGACACAGCGGGGACACAGCGGGGACACAGCGGAAACACAGCGGTGGACACAGCGGGGCACATAGCTGGACACAGCGGGACACAACAGGGACTCAACGGGAAACAGCGGGGACAAAGCAGTGACACAGTGGGATACAGCGGGAACAGAGCGGGACACAGCGGGGCCACAGCGGGGGAAACAGCGGGGACACAGCGGGGGACAAAGCGGGACAGAGCGGGGACACAGAGGGGGACACAGCGGTACTCAGCGGGGACACAGCGGGGGACAGAGCGGAACAGAATGGGGACACAGAGGGGGACATAGAGGGACTCAGCGGGACACATCGGGGGACAAAGCAGGACACAGCGGGGACACAGCGGAACACAGCGGGGGACACAGCAGGGGACAACGGGGACACAGCGGGAGACAAGAGGGACACAGCGGAACAAAGCGAGGGACACGGAGGGGGACCCAGCGGGACACAGCACAGGACAAGAGAGGACACAGTGGGACACAGCGGGGGACACAGCGGGACACAGTGGGACACAGCGGGGACACAGCGTGGACACAGCGGGACACAGCGGAGAAACAGTGGGGACACAGCAGGGACACAGCG
>NW_012288037.1:0-2447 GCF_000151885.1 Dipodomys ordii
AGGGAGAAACAATAGGGACACAGCAGGGACACAGTGAGGGACTCAGCGAGGACACAGCGGGACACAGCGTGACAAAGCAGGGGACACACCGGGACACAGCGGGGGGACACAAGCGTGTGGACACAGCAAGGGACAAAGCAGGGGCACCGTTGGGGACACAGCGGGGACACAGCGGGGGACAAAGAGGGGACATGGCTTGTATATAGCTGGACACAGCGAGGACACAGCGGGTGACACAGCTGGACACAGCGGGACACAGCGGGACACAGTGGGGACACAGCGGGACACAGCGGGGGATACAGCGGGACACAGCGGGGACACAGCGGGGACACAGCAGGGGACACAGCGTGGGACAGAGGGGCACAGCGGGACACAGCGGGACACAGCAGGGGACACAGCGGGGATAGAGCGGGGGACAAAGCTGGACACAGCGGGACACAGCAGGGACTCAGCGGGACACAGCGGGTACACTGCGGTGACACAGCGGGACACAGCGGGGACACAGCGGGACACAGCGGGGGACAGAGGGGACACAGCGGGACACAGCGGGACACAGCAGGGGACAGCGGGGACACAACAGGGGACAACGGGGACACAGCGGGGACACAGAGGAGGACACAGCGGGGAAACAGCGGGACACAGCAGGGGACACAGCGGAGGACACAGTCGGACACAGCAGGGACACAGCGGGGACACAGAGGGGGACACAGCAGGACTCAGCGGGTCACATCGGGGGACACAGCGGGACACTGCGGGGGACACAGCGGGGACACAGCGCGACACAGCGGCCTACACAGCGATACACAAAGGGATATAGCGGGGGACACAGCGGGGGACACAGCGGGGACACAGCGGGGCACCGCGGGGGACACAGCGGGGACACAGCGGGGGACACAGCGGGGACACAGCGGGGCACCGTGGGGGACGCAGCGGGGACACAGCGCGGACACAGCTGGACACAGCCGGACACAGGAGGGACACAGAGGTGTACACAGCGGGGACACATTGGTACACAGCGGGACACAGCGGGACACAGCAGGGACACAGCTGGAGACACAGCGGAACACAGCAGGACACAGCGGGACACAGCGGGGGACACAGCGAGCACACAGTGCGACACAGCATGGGCCACAGCGGGGAGACAGCGGGACACAGCAGGACATAGGAGGACACAGTGGGGACACAGCGGGACACAGCGGGGACACAGAAGGACACAAAGGGTGACACAGCGGGGACACAGCGGGACACAGCGGGGACACAGCGAGGGACACAGTGGGACACAGCAGGGAAACAGTGGGGGACACATCGGGGTACACAGTGGGACACAGCGGTGATAGAGCGGGGACACAGCGGGGGACACAGCATGGGACAGAGAGGGGCACAGCGGGACACAGCGGGACACAGCAGAGGACACAGTGGGACACAGCGTGGGACACAGCAGGGACACAGCGGGGGACAAAGAGGAGACAGCTTGCACATAGCGGGACACAGCGAGGACACAGCGGGGGACACAGCTGGACACAGCGGGGACACAGCGGTGGATACAGCGTGGACACAGCGGGACACAGCGGGGGATACAGCGGGAAACAGCGGGACACAGCGGGGACACAGCGTGGGGACAAAGCAGAACACAGCGTGACACAGCGGGACACAGCGGGGACACAGCTGGGACACAGTGGGACACAGTGTGGGACACAGCAGGGGACAGCAGGGACACAGCGGGGGACACAGCGGAACAAAGCGGGGGACACAGCGGGACACAGCAGGGGACAAGCGAGGACACAGTGGGACACAGCGGGACACAGAGGGGACACAGTGGTGGACACAGAGAGACACAAGGGGGACACAGCGGGACACAGCGGGACTCAGCGGGGGACACAGTGGGACACAGCGGGGGACACAACGAGGACACAGTGGGACACAGTGGGGACACAGCGGGGACACAGCGGGACACAGCAGGACACAGCGGGACATAGCAGGGGACACACCGGACACAGCGGGGGACACAGCGGGGGACACACGGGGGACACAGCTGGACACAGCGGGACACAGCAGGGACTCAGCGGGACACAGCGGGTACACTGCGGTGACACAGCGGGACACAGCGGGGACACAGCAGGCCACAGCGGGGCCACAGCGGGGGACCCAGAGGGACACAGCGGAGTACACAGAGGGACACAGTGGGGGACACAGGGGACACAGCGGGACACAGCAGCGGAAAGCGTGGATACACCAGGGGACAACGGGGACACAGTGGGGACACAGAGGGGGACACAGCGGGGACACAGCAGGACACAGCAGGGGACACAGCGGAGGCCACAGCCAGACACAGCGGGGACACAGTGGGGGACACAGCAGGGGACAGCAAGGACACATCAGGGGACAAGGGGGACACAGCGGGACACAGCGGGGGACACAGCGGGGGACACAACAGGACACAGCAGGGG
>NW_012288038.1:0-2078 GCF_000151885.1 Dipodomys ordii
TGCCTTAGCTGATGGGCCGCTGAAGAAGCAGATGAAGCCGAGCAGTGCAGACGTGGCTGAAGATTCATAAGCAGAGGGTGAAGCTGAAGTTAATGCAGAAGAAAGAGAAGTAGATGGATAAGGTGATTCAGAAGTTTAGCAGAATGGGAAGCGGAAGAAGGTGCAGGAGACGGAAAATCAGTAGGAGAAGCAGAAAGTACAGCAGAAGGAGAAGCAAGAGATGCGGAATGAGGAGAAGCAGAAGCAGAAGATTCAGGAGAAGGACTTTTAGCAGAAGCAGAAGGAGAAGCAGAAACTGAAGTAGAAGCAGAAATAGAAGGAGTGGAAGCAGAAGAAGCAGAAGCAGGAGAAGCAGACGGATAAGAATCCGAAGAAGCAGAAGCAGATCCTGATGCAGAAGGAGAAGCAGGAGAAGCAGAAGAAGCAGAATCTGGAGAAGCAGAAGGAGAATCAGGAGAAGCAGAAGCGGAAAGAGCATCAAAAGCAACGCCTGTAAACCTAGCCTATAAACGTAGGAGGCTGAGATCTGAGGATCACGGTTCGAAGCCAGTCCAGGGAAGGAGATCCATGAGACCCTCATCTCCAATTAATCAGCAAAAAAAAAATAAAAAATCTGTGGCTCAAGTGGTAGAGCCATCAGCCCTGAGCGAAAAAGCAATGAGAGTCACGGTTCCAGCTCTGGAAGGGGATCCCCAAGTCTCTAGCAGAGCCAGGTGAGTGCACAGGGAAAGGACTCCCCGCCAGGTGTACAAGCACCTGACAAGTGTCAAAGCTTCCAATGCGCCCCGCGCGGGAACAGCTGTCCATTAGGGTAGGCGCAACAGGGCCAAAGGGCGCACGCTCTCCAATTGTAAGCGGCCCTGCCCCTTGCCGCGCGCTGATTGGCCTCTGCGGCTAGGAGCAGGCCCTGCGGGCGGCCGGGGGCGGGGCTGGCTCTGCGGCTGCGCAGATGAGCCACTGGCCCCGCGCGCGGGCGGGTGGGCGGAGCGGCCCCCCGAGCGGGGGCTGGCGAGCGCGGGGAGGGGGCCGAGAGGGAGGCAAAGCCGGCGCACGCCCGGCTGGGGCGGAGGGCGGGGGCCCGTGGGCTGGAACAGCCGCGGCAAGTGGTGGCGGTGGAAGGCAGCTGAGGCGGCGGCGGCGGCGAAGAGCGGGGGTCGCGGCGGCGGCGGCGGCGGCGGGCCCGGAGGCGGGCCGTGGAGCTGGGCGCGATGGAGCGGAAGAGGTGGGAGTGCCCGGCGCTCCCGCAGGGCTGGGAGAGGGAAGAAGTGCCCAGAAGGTCGGGGCTGTCGGCCGGCCACAGGGATATCTTTTACTATAGGTGAATGAGCGCCCCGGCCGCGCAGGGCCCCAACGGGCGCCTCCCAGCGGCCTCTGCGGCGTCTTGGGCGCCCCTACCCGGGGCCAGGGCCTGGGCCGCGCGCGTGCGCCGTGCGTGCGTACGAGCGTGCGTCCCGCGTACGAGCTGGCCCTCTCGGCGGGCGATGGCCCAGTGCGCGTGCGCCCAGCTTGGCGTGCGGCCGCATGGTGCCGGGGCAGGCGGTAATGGGAGCTTTTGTCCCGGTAGTCGCGGTCACCGCGCGCTCTGGGCGAGGGGCGCCCGACCCATGGCCAGAGGCTGCTGGGAGGCGGGGGGTGGGGGCTGGGCTGTCCTTTTGATCCCTTTGGGAAGTTCCCGAAACTGGAGCCCTGGATGGGGTGAGGGGTTGGGGAGAGCCTGGCTCGTTGGAATAATCCGTGGCAGGTCTGCTCGAGAATGCAAATTCCCGGGCCCGTCCCCAGCTACATTTTCCTTGGGGTATGTTTCATTGCACATGCCCCTTCGTGGATCGTGTCTGCCTAGATGTGAGTCCCAGTGCCAGTGCCTTTTTGTTGATTCCGCAGGTGGTCAGAGGCTTTCAGATCCCTCCAGCAGCAACTGGGGAGGAGGGGACTGTTCTTTACTTGGGAAGACAGCTGGAGAACCCACTTGGCTGAACAAAGAGTTACATGATGGTCTCTAGTTCAGACAGCTAGTTAGCACCTGCTGAAATGCCTTGTCTTCCGAATGATTCTTCCCTCCCCCCCCCCCCCCCCGGCTG
>NW_012288039.1:0-1229 GCF_000151885.1 Dipodomys ordii
GAGAGTATACTGGGTGAATCATATGGAAAGTAGTATGGAGGTTCCTCAAAAAGACTTTACATAGAGATCGCCTATGACCCAACAATCCCACATTTGGACATTTATCCAACTGTTCACAAACAAGACTATACTAAAGCTACCAGCATGACTACATTTATTGCAGCATTATTTACCATAGCAAAGATATGGAACCAACCCATCCATTCATCAGATGAATGGATCAAGAAAATATGGTATATATATACACAATGGAATTCTATGCCTCCATCAGAAAGAATGATACTGCCTCATTTGTTAAGAAATGGAAAAGCTTGGGAAAAAATATATTAAGTGAAGTAAGCCAGACCCAAAGAAACATAGGTCTTATGGGTTCCCTTATTTGCAATAACTAATACAAGTCAGGGACGAGTAGAAAAGTTCAAAAGCTATTTACGTATGACCATATAAGCTGATGTTAAGTGAAATGAACCCCAAGATAGGGACACAGGAGGTTTTATCTTTGTTGCTGTTCGTAATGTACTTATAATGTACTATGTGAATTTTTGTTTCTTTTGTATGTTCCTCCCCCAGGATATAACTTGTTTTCACTGTATTTGGTTCTAGTGCCCTGCATCTTGTATATACATTTTTCTAATTTCTGGAAGGGAAGGGAAATACAAAATGCTGAAACAAATGTACAGGTTGACCCATTGTAACAATGAGATGAACGAGACACTATGTTGAAAAGGAACTTTCCAACTTGCGGTGAGGAGGGGGAAGTTGGGGAGGTGGGGAGGGAATGGATGGTAGGGGAAAAACAAAGGAGGGGGTAAAAATGCTCCATATGAAATGGACTCATTGCCTTACTCATGTAACTGTAACCTCCCTGTACACCATTTTTACAATAAAAAATTTAAAAAAAAAAAAGAGTTTCATGGACTTTCCTGCCTGGGCTGGCTTTGAACTATAATCCTCAGATCTCAGTCTCAGTCTCTTGAGTAGCTAGGATTACAGGCATGAGCCACCAGCATCCTGCCATAGTGATATTTTTTTTCAAGTTTTATAAAAGTATATGGACTGTATAATGAAAATTTAAAAAGAAAAACATTTTAATATATTTTCTTAAATAAATTATGCTTGTGAAATTAGAGGTGTGACAATATTTTCAGGTGCCTCTCAATTGGCCAGGTTCCTATCTTATTAAAGAAATCTCCATTCAAATATATTGCACTTTTAAGGCAGGTTATTCA
>NW_012288040.1:0-652 GCF_000151885.1 Dipodomys ordii
TCGCCCACCCGGCGGCCCCAGGCGCCCCCCTCCGCTCGTCCCCGTCCCCCCCGCCCTCGGGCCCTGCCACAGGCCCACGGGGCCCCCGCGGAGAGTTGGACGAGGTCCGCACCGGGGGCAGAGCAGGCCGGAGGCCCCCGGGGGGGGGGGGAGAGAGGAAGGGCCGGGCCAGACGTTCCCACAGTCAGGCTCCCGAGGCGGGCCCGCGCCGGCCTCAGAATCGCGCAATAAAGGTCACGGGCCAGCCCTCTGGGTATTCACCTCTTCTTCACCCCGCACCGCCCTCCCCCCCCATCCGTCCCAAAGACTGCGCGCCACGGGGCCACCCACACCCCCCCCCAGCCGGAGGAGATCCCAGGAGCGGAGCGGCCCCGCGCCCCCTGCCCCGCTCCCCCACTTAGCATCCACGCGCAGCTTGGGGTGGGGGAGACCCCTCCGCGGGGCCGGGGCCACACACACCTGTCGGGAGGGCGCCCAGCCCGGGGGGGGGCGCCCGCAGCCTCCGCCCCGCCCCGACTACGCCCCTACCACGCCCCCTGCCACGCCCCCGCCCGCAGCCCGCCGGCCCTTCCGCCTCACTCGGCGGCGCCGCGGAGCCGAGCGGGACGGGGCGCGGGCCATGGAGCGCGTGGTGGTCAAGGAGCTCGCCCTG
>NW_012288041.1:0-1836 GCF_000151885.1 Dipodomys ordii
GGTGCCAGGGTCTCATGCCTATAATCCTAGCTACTTAAGAGGCTGAGATCTGAGGGTTGCATTTCAAAGCCAACCCCAGTACTAAAGTCTGTGAGACTCTTATCTCCAACTAATGACCAAAAAGTCAGAAAAGACCAGACATCGGTGGCTCCCGCCTTTAATCCTAGCTACTCAGGAGGCTGAGATCTGAGGATAAAGGTTCAAGGCCAGCCCAGGCAGGAAAGTCCGTGAGACTCATCTCCAATAAACCTCTCAGAAAACCAGAAGTGGCACTGTGGCTCAAGTGGTAGAGCATTCACCTAGAACTGAAGAGCTGAGGGATAGTGTCTAGGCCCAGAGTTCAAGCTCTACAACTGACCAAAAAGAAAAGTGGAAAATGGAGCTATGGCTCAAATGGTAGAACATTAGTCAGGCCCCAGGATCAGCACCAAAAAACAAAATTTAAACTTTTTTTTTAGTTGCAAAGAGAAGAAAGACATCCAGGATTCAAAAGTACCAGTTCAAATCCTTCATTCCTTGTCATCAGTCATTTAAGTATATTTGTGTTACCCCATTGCCTTATAATAACAGCTTAGATTGGGAAGCTACCAAAGTGCATTTACAAGGAATCTGGAAGGACAATAGCTTAACTCATGATATAGGACAGCTACAGAAAGACATCTCAGCCCTTAGTCAAGCTCATTTGGAAACTGCAGGGATAAATTCCTTAGCAGAAGACTTATGGAAAGGATTAAAAAGTCTTAACCCTTTAATTGGTGGCACTACTTGGTTACATTTGGAGTCATAATACTAATTGTTATATGCATTCTTGTTGTCTTTCCAGTCCTCTTCAAACTAGTCTTCCGCTCCATCTCCTCTATACGAGATGAAATCTCCTGGCACATTTAAAAAAAAAAAAAAAAGGGGGCAAATGCCACGCCGACCCCAGTAGAGTCTGCTTAGCATGGGAAACCATCTATCAGACCATGATAGGGGCCTCGAGACCTATCTCTGAGTTTTGGGACTTCACCGAAGTCTACCTCAGAGAATGGGGCTTTACAGAAACCTATCTCCAAGTTTTGGGACTTCACCGAAGTCTACCTCGGAGAATAGGGATTCTAAGAGGCCTACTCCTGGGAAAAGGCTGGCAAAACCCCTGGAAAAAATGTGCTTCTGCCTTTCTTTCTCATAAGAGTGCCTATTAATCTTTTACTGCTTCTACTGCTCTTTGTACTTGCTCATTGTCAGTATTCCCTTATACAAAGCTCTTTCTGAAGAGTGTTGACGACTCCAATATCTGATGAGTGTCCTAAAAAATATGACTAACTCACCAGAGTTAAGTGCTACCCTGAGACCCCTCTTATGGAGTTTAGTAGACAAGTTATAAGTAAATATAAAAGTATTGGGGGTTTCACAAAGTCACTTCAGCAGAAGGAATTGTTTGTAAGGGATGTACAAGAAGCTGTAGGCGCGGCTAGAACAGAAAGAATGTATGGCAATTGCTGAGATAATTATTTCCTGCTATTTACTAAGAGAATTGTTAGACCTAAAGAATTGCTAGATACAGGTCTCTTTGAGGTTTACTATTAAAGAAGAAACAGGAAAGATCTATTTGGGAAAGTTAAGACCTCTGTAAAGACAGATAATGGTTAATTGGTGACAAACGTCGTAATCATTGTATTCCTTAGAGATAAGCCGGAAACAAGTGCCTGTCAGGCGATCAGCTGGTGACCACCTAAAAATGAAGCCATGCAGCAAGATTGTGTAACCTTTTGCCCTTTCTCAGGAAGACTTTTGTTATAAAAGTTTACTATTCTCTGCATTAAATCGCACTCAGCACTCGAGCATCCACTCCTC
>NW_012288042.1:0-678 GCF_000151885.1 Dipodomys ordii
TTTTTTTTTTTTTTTTTTTTTTATAATATTTATAAGTATAAATAAATAAACAAAAATAGAAAAATCACTATAAAAAAACCAAAACCAAAAAAAAAAAAAAAAAAATATAAAAAAATAAAACATCAAACAGGGTTTATAAACCTTAGACAGAGATAAGACCAATGAAAATAAAAACACAGAGACATGAATTGTCAAGAGTACCATCCTTCAGGACTGCTGGTAGGCAGATATGACAGGAGACACCCAGGACCTTCCTTTTTGACCCCCAGAGACGGTGGGCCCCTTCATTCAGCCCGAAGGCCTCCCCCTTCAATCAGTTCATCCCCTTCCCCCCCTCCCCCCCGCAGAAATGGGACGAGGAGCTGGCGGCCTTCGCCAAGGCCTACGCGCAGAAATGCGTCTGGGGTCACAACACGGAGCGCGGGCGGCGCGGGGAGAACCTGTTCGCCATCACGGACGAGGGCATGGACGTGCCGCTGGCCGTGGAGGAGTGGCACCAGGAGCGCCATCAGTACAACCTCAGCGCATCTGCCTGCGACCCGGGCCAGGTGTGCGGCCACTACACGCAGGTGCGGAGAGGGGCGGCGGGGGCGGGGCCACGGCGGGGGCGGGTCCTCGTTTGGGGGCGGGGCCACGGCGGGGGGGCCATGGCGGGAAAGGGGGCACGGCGGGGGCGGG
>NW_012288043.1:0-2167 GCF_000151885.1 Dipodomys ordii
ACAACGAGGAACACAGCGAGGACACAGCGGGACCCAGCAGGACACAGCGTCGATACAGTGGGGACACAGCAGGACACAGCGGGGTACACAGCTGGGGACACAAAGGGACACAGCGGGGGACACAGCGAGGACAAGCGGGACACAGCGGGACACAGCGAGGACACTGCGGGAACATAGCGGGACACAGCGGGGTACACAGAGGGACACAGCGGGACACAGCTTGGGATACACGGAGGACACAGCTAGACACAGTGGGGGACACAGCGAGGACACAGCGGTACAGTGGGGTGCGGGATACAGCGGGGGACACAGCAGGAGACAGCGGGGGACACAGCGAGGACACAGCGGGACACAGTTGCTACACAGAGGGGACTCAGTGGGGGACACAGCGGGGGACAAAGCAGGACACCACGGGACAGTGTGACACAGCGGGACACAGCGGGGACACTGCACGGACACAGCGGTACAAAGCGGGGGACACAGTGGGGACTCAGCGGGGGACACAGCGGGGGACAAAGCGGGACACCACGGAACACAGCGGGTCACAGCGGGAAACAGCGGTGACCCTGTGGGGACACAGCGGGACCCAGTGGGGGACACAGCGGTACACAGCGGGGACTCACCTGGGGACACAGCGAAGGACAAACTGGGACACCACGGGACACAGTGGGACACAGCGGGACACAGCGGGGACACTGCGGGAACATAGCGGGACACAGCGGGGGACAAGGAGGACACAGCGGGACACAGCAGGGACAGAGCGGGACACAGCGGGATACAGCGGGGACACTGCGGGAACATAGCGGGACACAGCGGGGTACACAGCAGGACACAGCAGTGGACACAGCGGGAACACAGCTGGACACAGCGGGGTACACAGTGGGACACAGGGGGCACACAGTGGCGACACAGCGGGGGACACAGCGGGACACAGCGGGTCACAGCGGGGGACACAGCGGGGGACACAGCGGGGGACAGCAGAGGACAGAGAGGGGACACAGCAGACACAGCGGGGTACACAGAGGGACACAGCGGGCACACAGTGGGGACACAACGGGACAAAGCAGGACACAGCGGGGACAGAGCAGGACAGAGCGTGACACAGCGAGGACACATTGGGACACAGCGAGACACAGAGGAACTCAGGGGGAGACACAGCAGTACACAGCAGGAAACAGTGTGACACACCGGGGAGACAGCAGGGACACAGTGGGGGACACAGCAGGACACAGCGGGTCACAGCGGGGGACACAGCGGGACACAGCGGGGGACACAGCGAGGACACAGCAGGTCACAGCGGGAAACAGCGTGGGACAAAACAGGAGACAGCGAGGGACAAAGCGAAGACCCAGCTGGACACAGCGGGGTACACAGCGGGACACAGCGGGGGACACAGAAGGGTACACAGCGGGACACAGTGAGAAACACAGCGAGGTCACAGCGGGGGCCAAAGCGGGACAACACGGGACACAGTGTGACACAGTGTGACACAGCGGGGACACTGCAGGGACCCAGCGGGACAAAGCGGGCGACACAGCGGGACACAGCGGGACACAGCGTGAGACACAGCGGGGGACAGCAGGGGACAGAGAGGGGACACAGCGGGAGACACTAAGGGGGACAGCAGGGGACAGAGAGGGGACACAGGGGGACACAGCGGGAACACAGATGGACACAGCGGGGTACACAGCAGGACTCAAGGGGCACAGAGTGGGGACACAGCAGGGGACAAAGCGGGACACAGCGGTTCACAGCGGGGGACACAGCGGTACACAGCGGGGGACACAGAGGGGTACACAGCGGGACACAGCCGGGAACACAGCGTGGACACAGCAGGACACAGCGGGACACAGCGGTACACAGCGGGACACAGCGGGGGACACAGTGGGACACAGCGGGGACACAGCAGGACACAGCGGGACACAGCAGGGGACACAGCGTTACACAGCTTGGGACACAGCGAGGACAAAGCGGGACACAGCGGGACACAGCGGGGACACAGCAGGGACACAGCAGGGACACAGCGGGGGACACAGCGGGGGACACAGCGTTACACAGCTTGGGACACAGCGAGGACAAAGCGGGACACAGCGGGACACAGCGGGGACACAGCAGGGACACAGCAGGGACACAACGGGGAACACATCGAGGACACAGCGGACCCAGC
>NW_012288044.1:0-3053 GCF_000151885.1 Dipodomys ordii
AGGGGGGACCAAATCTTGGACCCAGCGGGTTTACACCAGAGGGACTCCAGCAGGGACACCAGCCGGGAAAACAGCGTTACACATATAGGACTACAGCGGGACACAGCGTGGAACACAGTGGAGGTCCCCAGCGGCACACAGTGGGTGAAACAGCAAGGACAGAGCGGGACACAGCGGAGGACACAGCAGTACATAGCGGGGGACAAAGCGGGGGACACATCGGGACACAGCGGTACACAGAGGGGACTCAGCGGGGGACACAGCTGTACACAGTGGGACAAAGCGGGACACAGCGGGGACACAGCAGAGACACAGCTGGGGACACAGCGGGGGACAAAGCGGGACACCACGGAACACAGCGGGTCACAGCGGGAAACAGCGGTGACCCTGTGGGGACACAGCGGGACCCAGTGGGGGAAACAGCGGGACACAGCGGTGACTCACCTGGGGACACAGCGAAGGACAAACTGGGACACCACGGGACACAGTGGGACACAGCGGGACACAGCGGGGACACTGCGGGAACATAGCGGGACACAGCGGGGGACAAGGAGGACACAGCGGGACACAGCAGGGACAGAGCGGGACACAGCGGGATACAGCGGGGACACTGCGGGAACATAGCGGGACACAGCGGGGTACACAGCAGGACACAGCAGTGGACACAGCGGGAACACAGCTGGACACAGCGGGGTACACAGTGGGACACAGGGGGCACACAGTGGCGACACAGCGGGGGACACAGCGGGACACAGCGGGTCACAGCGGGGGACACAGCGGGGGACACAGCGGGGGACAGCAGAGGACAGAGAGGGGACACAGCAGACACAGCGGGGTACACAGAGGGACACAGCGGGCACACAGTGGGGACACAACGGGACAAAGCAGGACACAGCGGGGACAGAGCAGGACAGAGCGTGACACAGCGAGGACACATTGGGACACAGCGGGACACAGAGGAACTCAGCGGGAGACACAGCAGTACACAGCAGGAAACAGTGTGACACACCGGGGAGACAGCAGGGACACAGTGGGGGACACAGCAGGACACAGCGGGTCACAGCGGGGGACACAGCGGGACACAGCGGGGGACACAGCGAGGACACAGCGGGTCACAGCGGGACACAGCGTGGGACAAAGCAGGAGACAGCGAGGGACAAAGCGAAGACCCAGCGGGACACAGCGGGGTACACAGCGGGACACAGCGGGGGACACAGAAGGGTACACAGCGGAACACAGCGAGAAACACAGCCAGGTCACAGCGGGGGCCAAAGCGGGACAACACGGGACACAGTGTGACACAGTGTGACACAGCGGGGACACTGCATGGGCCCAGGGGGACAAAGCGGGCGACAAAGCGGGACACAGCGGGTCACAGCTGGAGACACAGCGGGGGACAGCAGGGGACAGAGAGGGGACACAGCGGGAGACACTAAGGGGGACAGCAGGGGACAGAGAGGGGACACAGCGGGACACAGCGGGAACACAGCTGGACACAGCGGGGTACACAGCGGGACACAAGGGGCACACAGTGGGGACACAGCAGGGGACAAAGCGGGACACAGCGGGTCACAGCGGGGGACACAGCGGGACACAGCGGGGGACAAAGAGGGGTACACAGCGGGACACAGCCGGGAACACAGCGTGGACACAGCAGGACACAGCAGGACACAGCGGTACACAGCGGGACACAGCGGGGGACACAGTGGGACACAACGGGGACACAGCAGGACACAGCGGGACACAGCTTGGGACACAGCGAAGACAAATCGGGACACAGCGGGACACAGCGGGGACACAGCAGGGACACAGCAGGGACACAGCGGGGGACACAGTGGAGGACACAGCGGGACACAACGGGGAACACATCGAGGACACAGCGGGATCCAGCAGGACACAGCGTCGATACAGAGGGGACACAGCGGGACACAGCGGGGTACACAGCTGAGGACACAACGGGACACATCGGTGGACACAGCGAGGACACAGCGGGACACAGCGGGACACAGCGGGGACAGTGTGGGAACATAGCGGGACACAGCGAGTACAGAGCGGGACACAGCGTGGTCACAGATTGGTACACAGCGGGACACATCGGGAAACAAAGCGAGGTCACAGCGGGGGACAAAGCGGGACAACAGCAGGGGAACACAGCGGGGAACAGCAGAGGACAGAGAGGGGACACAGCGGGACACAGCGGGTACACAGCTGGACACAGCGGGGTACACAGAGGGACACAGCGGGCACACAGCGGGGACACAGCGGGACAAAACGGGACACAGCGGGGACACAGTGGGACACAGCGGGACAAAGGGGCAGACACAGCGGGACACAGCAGGCACACAGCGGGGACACAGCGGGACACAGCGGGACACAGCAGGGACAGAGCGGGACACAGCCGGACACAGCGCGACACAGCAGGGGACACAGCGGGACACAGTTGGGGACCCAGTATGGACACAGCAAGACACAGCAGGGGACACAGCGAGGACACAGCAGGGGACACAGATGGGGACACAGCGGGACATGGCGGGAAACACAGCGAGGACACAGCGGGACACAGCGTCGATACAGCGGGAACACAGCGTTTCACAGTGTGGTACACAGCTTTGGACACAACGAGACACAGTGGGGGCAAAGCCAGACACAGCGGGACACAGTGAGACACAGCAGGGATAAAGCGTGAGACACAGCGGGGGACAGAGTGGGAGAAAGCAGGGGACACAGCAAGGACACAGGGGGACACAGCGGTGACACAACGGTGACTCAGCGGGGGACACAGTGGGACACAGCGGGGGACACTGCGGGACACAATGTGGGACATTGCGTGGGACACAGCGAGACACAGCGGGGACAAAGCTGGACACAGCGGGGTACACAGAGGGACACAGCAGGGACACAGCGGGGAAACAGCGTGACACAAAAGGACACAGCGCGACACAGCAGGGGACACAGCGAGGACACAGCGGCACACAGTGGGGGACACAGCGGGACACAGCGGCCACATAGAGGGGACACAGCGGGGGACACAGCGGAACACAGCTGGGGACTGA
>NW_012288045.1:0-12019 GCF_000151885.1 Dipodomys ordii
GCGTCGATACAGAGGGGACTCAGCGGGGGACACAGCGGGGAAACAGCGGGGGAGAAAGTGGGATACCACGGGAAACAGTGTGACACAGCGGGACACAGCGGGGACATTGCGGGGACACTGCAGGAAAAAGCGGGGGACACGGCGGGACACAGTGGGACACAGCGGGGGACAGCGGAGACAGAGATGGGCCACAGCGGGACACAGCGGTGACACAGCTGGACACAGCGGGGTACACAGCGGGACATAGCGGGCACACCGGGGACACAGCGGGACACAGCGGGACACAGCGGAGACACAGTGGGACACAGCGGGACAAAGCGGGGGACACAGAGGGACACAGCTGGGGACACAGCGAGGACACAGTGGGACACAGCGGGGGACACAGTGAGGACACAGCGGGACACAGCCGGGGAAAAAGCGCTACATAGCGGGGACACAGCAGTGGACAAAGGAGGACACAGCGGGGGACACAGCCGTACACAGCGGGGGAAACAGTGGGGGACACAGCGGGACACAATGGGACACAGCGGGGGACACATGGGGGACACAGCAGGACACAGCGCGGACACAGCGGGACTCAGCGGGAGACACAGCAGTATACAGAAGGACACAGCGGGGACACAGCAGGGACACAGTGGGGACACAGCGGGACACAGCGGGACACAACGGGGAACACAGCGGGACACAGAGGGGGACACAGAGGGGTACACAGCGGGACACAGCTGGGAACACAGCGAGGACACAGCGGGACAAAGTGGGACACAGCATTGATACAGCGGGAACACAGCAGGACAGAGCGGGGACACAGCTGGGGACACAACTGGACACATCGAGGGACACAGCGAGGACCCAGCGGAACACAGCGTGGGACACAGCAAGGACACAGCGGGACACAGCGGGACACAGCGGGGACACAGCAGAAGACACAGCCTGAACCGTGGGGGACACAGCGGGACACAGCGGGGACTCACCAGGGGACACAGCGGGGGACAAACTGGGACACCACGGGACACAGTGGGAAACAGCGGGACACAGCGGGGACACTGCGGGAACATAGCGGGACACAGCGGGGTACACAGCGTGACACAGCAGTGGACACAGCGGGGACACAACGGGACACAGCGGGGGACACAGCGAGGACACAGTGGGTCACAGCGGGACACAGCGTGGGACAAAGCAGGACACAGCGGGGGACACAGAAAGGTACACAGCGGGACACAGAGAGAAACACAGCGAGGTCACAGCGGGGGCCAAAGCAGGACAACACGTGACACAGTGTGACACAGTGGGACACAGCGGAGACACTGCAGTGGCACAGCGGGAGAAAGCGGGCGACATAGCGGGACACAGAGGGACACAGCGGGAGACACAGTGGGGACACAGCGGGGGACACAGCGGGACACAGCGGGACACAGTGGGACACACCGGGGAGACAGCAGGGACACAGTGGGGGACACAGCGGGACACAGCGGTTCACAGCGGGGGATACAGCGGGACACAGCGGGGGACACAGAGGGGTACACAGCGGGACACAGTGGGAAAACAGCGCGGACACAGCGGAACACAGCGGGACACAGCGTCGATACAGTGGGGACAGAGCGGGTCACAGCAAGGACACAGCGGGACACAGCGGGACACAGCAGGACACAGCGGGGACACAACGGGACAGAGCGGGGACACAGTGGGGACTCAGCAGGGGACACAGCGGGACACAGCGGGGGACACAGCGGGACACAGCGGGGGACACTGCGGGACACAGTGTGGGACAGAGCATGGGACACAACGAGACACAGCGGGGACAAAGTTGGACACAGCGGGGTACACAGAGGGACACTGCAGGGACACAGCGGGGAAACAGCGTGACACAAAAGGACACAGCGGGACACAGCGGGGGACACAGCGAGGACACAGCGGCACACAGTGGGGGACACAGCAAGGACAGAGCGGGACACAGTGGTGGACACAGCAGGACATAGCGGGGGCCACAGCGGGGGACACAGCGGGACACAGCGGGACACAGCGGGGGACACAGGAAGGACACAGCGGTACACAGCGGGGGACAGAGCGAGGACACATTGGGACACAGCGGGAACACAGCAGGACTCAGCGGGGGACACAGCATTACACAGCGGGAAACAGCGGGACACAGCGGGGACACAGCAGGGACACAGCGGGGGTCACAGCGGGAAACAGCGGGGGATACAGAGGGGTACACAGAGGGGAAAACAGTGAGGCCAAAGCAGAACACAGCGTGGGACAGAGCGAGGACACAGCGGGACACAGCGGGACACAGCGGCGACAAAGCAGTAGACACAGCGGGACACAGTGGCGGACATAGCGGGACACAGTGGGGGACACAGGGAGGACACAGCGGAACTCAGCGGGAGACATAGCAATACACAGCGGGACACAGTGGGACACACCGGGGAGACAGCAGGTACACAGTGGGGGACACAGCGGGACACAGCGGGTCACAGCGGGGGACACAGCAGGACACAGCGGGGGACACAGAGGGGTACACAGCGGGACACAGGGGGAAAACAGCGCGGACACAGCGGGACACAGCGTCGATACAGTGGGGACAGAGCGGGTCACAGCAAGGACACAGCGGGACACACCAGGACACAGCGGGGGACACAACGGGACAGAGCGGGGACACAGTGGGGACTCAGCGGGGGACACAGCGGGACACAGCGGGGGACACAGCGGGACACAGCGGGGGACACTGTGGGACACAGTGTGGGACAGAGCGTGGGACACAACGAGACACAGCGGGGACAAAGTTGGACACAGCGGGGTACACAGAGGGACACTGCAGGGACACAGCGGGGAAACAGCGTGACACAAAAGGACACAGCGGGACACAGCGGGGGACACAGCGAGGACACAGCGGCACACAGTGGGGGACACAGCAAGGACAGAGCGGGACACAGCGGTGGACACAGCGGGACATAGCGGGGGCCACAGCGGGGGACACAGCGGGACACAGCGGGACACAGCGGGGGACACAGGAAGGACACAGCGGTACACAGCGGGGGACAGAGCGAGGACACATTGGGACACAGCGGCGACAAAACAGTAGACACAGCGGGACACAGTGGCGGACATAGCGGGACACAGTGGGGGACACAGGGAGGACACAGCGGGACCCAGCAGGACCCAGCGTCGATACAGCGGGGACACAGTGGGACACAGTGAGGTACACAGCTGGGGACACAACGGGACACAGCAGGGAACATAGGGAGGACATAGCGGGACCCAGCAGGACCCAGCGTCGTTACAGCGGAGACACAGCGGGACACAGCGGGGTGCACAGCTGGGGACACAACGGGACACTGCGGGGGACACAGCGAGGACAAAGCGGGACAGAGCGGTACACAGCGGGGACACTGCGGGAACATAGTGGGACACAGCGGGGTAGCGGGACAAGGCGGGACAGTGTGGGACAGAGCGTGGGACACAGCGAGACACAGCAGGGACAAAACTGGACACAGCGGGTTACACAGAGGGACACAGCAGGGACACAGCGGGGAAACAGCGTGACACAAAAAGACACAGCGGGACACAGCGGGGGACACAGCGAGGACACAGCGGCACACAGTGGGGGAAACAGCAAGGACAGAGTGGGACACAGCGGGGGACACAGCAGGACATAGCAGGGGACAAAGCGGGGGACACAGCGGGACACAGCGGTACACAGCGGGGACACTGCGGGAACATAGTGGGACACAGCGAGGACACAGCGGGACACAGCGGCAACACAGAGGGGACTCAGCGGGACAAAGCGGGGGAAACAGCGGGAAACAGCAGGGGACACAGCGGGGGACACAGCGGGAGACAGGGGAGACAGAGAGGGGACAAAGCGAGACACAGCGGTGACACAGCTGGACACAACAGAGTACACAGCGGGACACAGCGGGCACAAAGAGGGGACACAGCGGGACAGAGCGGGACACAGCAGGGACCGAGCGGGACATAGCGGGACACAGCGGAACACAGCGGAGGACACAGCGGGACACAGCGGGGGACCCAGCGAGGACACAGCGGGACACAGCGGGGGACACAGCTGGGGACACAGCGGGACACAGCGGGGAACACAGCGAGGACACAGCGGGACCCAGCAGGACACAGCGTCGATACACCGGGGACACAGTGTTACACAGCGTGGTACCCAGCTGTGGACACAACGGGACAGAGTGGGGGCACAGCGAGACACTGCGGGACACAGCAGGGGACACAGCGGGACACAGCGCGACACAGCGGGGAACAGAGAGGTAGACAGCGGGGGACACAGCGAGGACACACCGGGACACAGCAGTGACACAGCGGGGACTCAGTGGGGGACGCAACGGGGGACAAAGAGGGACACCACGGAACACAGCGGGACACAGCGGGAAACAGCAGTGACCCTGCGGGGACACGGTGGGACACAGCGGGGGACAAAGCGCGACACTGCGGGGGACAGAGCGAGGACACATTGGGACACATTGGGACACAGCGGGACTCAGCGGGGGACACAGCTGTACACAGTGGGACAAAGCGGGACACAGCGGGGACACAGCAGAGACACAGCCGGGGACACAGCGGGACACAGCGGGGGACACAGGGATGACACAGCGGGACCCAGCGGGACCTAGCATCGATACAGCCGGGACACAGTGGGACACAGTGGGGTACACAGCTGGGGACACAGCGGGGGACACATGGGGAACACAGCGGGACACAGCTGGGGACACAGCGGGACTCAGCGGGGGACACAGCAGTATACAGCAGGACACAGCGGGGACACAGCATGGACACAGCGGGGGACACAGCGGGACACAGCGGGGAACACAGCGGGACACAGAGGGGGAGACTGAGGGGTACACAGCGGGACACAACTGGGAACACAGCGGGTCACAGCGGGACACAGCGGGAACACAGCTGGACACTGGGGGCACACAGTGGGGACACAGCGGGGGACACACCGGGACACAGCAGGTCACAGCGTGGGACAAAACGGGGGACACAGCGGGGGACAGCAGAGGACAGAGAGGGGACACAGCGGCGACACAGAGGGGACGCACCTGGGGACACAGCGTGGGACAAAATGGGACACCACGGGACACAGTGTTACAAAGCAGGACACAGCGGGGACACTGTGGGACACAGCAAGATAAAGCGGGGGTCACAGCGGGACACAGCGGGACACAGCGGGGGACAGCGGGGGACACAGCGGGACACAGTGGGCAACCCAGTGAGGACACAGCGGGACACAACAGGGGACACAGCGAGGACACAGCGGGGGACACAGCGGGGGACACAGCGGGACACAGTGGGGAACACAGCGAGGACACAGCGGGACACAACGGGACACAGCGTCGATACAGCGGGGAGGCAGCGTTACATAGCGTGGTACACACTGTGGACACAACGGGACACAGTGGCGGCACAGCGGGACACAGCGGGACACAGTGGGACACAGCGGGGATACAGCAGGGACACAGTGGGGGACACAGCGGGACACAGCGGGTCACAGCGGGGAACACAGCGGGACACAGCAGGGGACACAGTGAGGACACAGCGGGACACAGCGTGGGACAAAGCAGGAGACAGCGAGGAACAAAGAGAGGACCCAGCTGGACACAGCGGGGTACACAGCAGGACACAGCGGGGGACACAGAAGGGTACACAGCCGGATAAAGCGAGAAACACAGCGAGGTCACACCGGGGGCCAAAGCGGGACACCACGGGACACAGTGTGACACAGTGTGACACAGCGGGGACACTGCAGGGGCACAGCGGGACAAAGCGGGCGACACAGCGGGACACAGCGGGAGACACAGCGGGGACAGCGGGGACAGCAAGGGACAGAGAGGGGACACAGTGGGAGACACAAAGGGGGACAGCAGGGGACAGAGAGGGGACACAGCGGGACACAGTGGGAAAACAGCTGGACACAGCGGGGTACACAGCGGGACACAGGGGGCACACAGTGGGGACACAGCAGGGGACAAAGCGGGACACAGCGGGTCACAGCGTGGGACACAGCGGGGGACACAGAGGGGTACACAGCGGGACACAGCAGGGAACACAGCGCGGACACAGTGGGACACACCGGGACACAGCGGGACACAGCGGTACACAGCGGGACACAGCGTGGGACACAGTGGGACAAAGCGGGGACACAGCAGGACACAGCGGGACACAGCGGGGGACACAGCAGTACACAGCTTGGGACACAGCGAGGACAAAGCGGGACACAGCGGGACACAGCGGGACACAGCGGGGACACAGCAGGGACACAGCAGGGTCACAGCGAGGGACACAGCGGGGGACACAACGGGACACAACGGGGAACACATCGAGGACACAGCGGGACCCAGCAGGACACAGCGTAGATACAGAGGGGACACAGCGGGACACAGCGGGGTACACAGCTGAGGACACAACGGGACACAGCGGTGGAAACAGCGAGGACACAGCGGGACACAGCGGGGACACTGCGGGAACATAGCGGGACACAGCGGGTACAGAGCGGGACACAGCGGGGTCACAGAGTGGTACACAGCGGGACACATCGGGAAACAAAGCGAGGTCACAGCGGGGGACAAAGCGGGACAACACGGAACACAGTGTGACACAGCGGGACACAGCGGGACACAGCGGGGTACACAGAGGGACACAGCGGGCACACAGCGGGGACAAAGCGGGACACAACGGGACACAGCGGGGACACAGTGAGACACAGCGGGACAAAGCGGCAGACACAGCGGGACACAGCAGGCACACAGCGGGGAAACAGCGGGACACAGCGGGACACAGCGGGGACAGAGCGGGACACAGCCGGACAGAGCGGGACACAGCAGGGGACACAGCGGGACACAGTTGGGGACCCAGTGAGGCCACAGCGGGACACAGCAGGGGACAGAGAGAGGACACAGCGGGGGACACAGCGGGGGACACAGCGGGACACAGTGGGGAACACAGCGAGGACACAGCGAGACACAGCGTCGATACAGCGGGGACACAGCGTTACACAGCATGGTACACAGCTTTGGACACAACGGGACACAGTGGGGGCACAGCCGGACACAGCGGAACACAGTGGGACACAACAGGGACAAAGCGTGAGACACAGCGAGGGACAGAGAGGGAGAAAGCAGGGGACACCGCGAGGACACAGCGGGACACAGCGGTGACACAACGGGGACTCAGCGGGGGACACAGCGGGACACAGCGGGGGACACACTGGGACACAGCGGGGGACACTGCGGGACACAGTGTGGGACAGAGCGTGGGACACAGCGGGACACAGCGTCGATACAGCGGCACACAGTGGGGGACACAGCAAGGACAGAGCGGGACACAGCGGGGGACAAAGCGGGACATAGCGGGGGACACAGCGGGGACACAGCGGGACACAGCGGGACACAGCGTGGGACACAGGAAGGACACAGAAGTACACAGTGGGGGACAGAGCGAGGACACATTGGGACACAGCGGGACTCAGCGGGGAACACAGCAGTACACAGCGGGACACAGCGGGACACAGAGGAGAAAGAGCATGGACACAGCGGGGGACACAGCGAGACACAGCTGGGGACACAGAGGGGTGCACAGCGGGACACAGCGGGGAAAAAAGCAAGGCCACAGCGGAACACAGCGTGGGACACAGCGAGGACACAGCGGGACACAGCGGGACACAGCGGGACACTGCGGGAACATAGCGAGACACAGCGGGGTACAGAGCGGTACACAGCGGAACACAGCTGGGGACATAGCGGGGACACAGCGGGACACAGCGGGGGACACAGCGAGGACGCAGCAGGACACAGCGGAACTCAGCGGGGGACAAAGCGGGAGACAGCAGGGGACACAGCGAGCACACAGCAGGACACAGCGGCCAAACAGAGGGGACTCAGTGGGGGACACAGCGGGGGACAAAGAGGGACACCACGGGACACAGTGAGACACAGCGGGACACAGCGGGACACTGTGGGGACACAGTAGGACAAAGCGGGGTACACAGCGGGACACAGCGGGCACACAGCGGGGACACAGCGGGACACAGTGGGACACAGCAGGGACAGAGCGGGACACAGTCGGACACAGCGGCACACAGTGGGGGACACAGAGGGACACAGCGGGGGACCCAGCGAGGACACAGCGGGACATAGCGGGGGACACAGCGAGGACACAGCGGGGGACACAGCAGGGGACACAGCGGGACACAGCGGGGAACACAGCGAGGACACAGCGGGACACAGCGGGACACAGCGTTGATACAGAGGGGACTCAGCGGAGGACACAGCGGGGGAAACAGCGGGGGAAACAGCGGGGGATAAAGTGGGACATCACGGGACACAGTGTGACACAGCAGGACACAGCGGGGACACTGCGGGGACACAGCAGGACAAAGCGGGGGACATAGCGGGACACAGTGGCACACAGCAGGGGACACAGCGGGGGACAGCGGAGACAGAGATGGGCCACAGCGGGACACAGCGGTGACATAGCTGGACACAGCGGGCACACCGGGGACACAGCGGGACACAGCGGGACACAGTGGGGACACAGTGGGACACAGCGGGACAAAGCGGGGGACACAGCGGGACACAGCGTGGACACAGCAGTGGACACAGCGGGACACAGCGGGGGATACAGCCGGACACAGCGTGGGAAACAGTGGGGGACACAATGGGACACAGTGGGACACAGCGGGGGACACATGGGGAACACAGCGGGACACAGCGGGGACACAGCAGGACTCAGCGGGGGACACAGCAGTATACAGCAGGACACAGCGGGTACACAGCAGGGACACAGCGGGGGACACAGCGGGACACAGCGGGGAAGACAGCGGGACACAGAGGGGTACACAGCGGGACACAGCTGGGAACACAGCGGGACACAGCGGGGGACACAGCGAGGACGCAGCGGGACACAGCGGAACACAGCGGGGGAGAAAGCGGGAGACAGCGGGGGACACAGCGAGCACACAGCGGGACACAGCGGCCACATAGAGGGGACTCAGCGGGGAACACAGCGGGGGACAAAGAGGGACACCACGGGACACAGTGAGACACAGCGGGACACAGCGGGACACTGTGGGGACACAGTAGGGCAAAGCGGGGGACACAGGGGGACACAGCGGAACAAATCGGGGGACAGAGCAGAGACAGAGTAGGGCCACAGCGGGACACCTCGGTGACACAGCTGGACACAGCGGGGTACACAGCGGGACACAGCTGGCACACAGCGGGGACACAGCGGGACACAGCGGGGACAGAGCGGGACACAGTCGGACACAGCGGGACACAGTGGGGGACACAGCGGGACACAGCGGGGGACCCAGCAAGACCACAGCGGGACACAGCGAGGGACACAGCGAGGACACAGCGGGGGACACAGCAGGTGACACAGCGGGACACAGCGTGGAACACAGCGAGGACACAGCGGGACACAGCGGGACACAGCGTCGATACAGATGGGACTCAGCGGAGGACACAGCGGGGGAAACAGCGGGGGACAAAGTGGGACACCACGGGACACAGTGTGACACAGCAGGACACAGCGGGGACACTGCGGGGACACAGCAGGACAAAGCGGGGGACATAGTGGGACACAGTGGCACACAGTGGGGGACACAGCGGGGGACAGCGGAGACAGATGGGCCACAGCGTGACACATCGGTGACATAGCTGGACACAGCGGGGTACACAGCGGGACACAGCGGGCACACCGGGGACACAGCGGGACACAGCGGGACACAGTGGGGACACAGTGGGACACAGCGGGACAAAGCGGGGGACACAGCGGGACACAGCTGGGGACACAGCGAGGACACAGCGGGATACAACGGGGGACACAGTGAGGACACAGCGGGACACAGCCGGGGAAAAAGCGGGACACAGCGGGGACACAGCAGTGGACACAGCGGGACACAGCGGGGGACACAGCCGGACACAGCGGGAAACAGTGGGGGACACAGTGGGACACAGTGGGACACAGCGGGGGACACATGGGGAACACAGCGGGACACAGCGGGGACACAGCAGGACTCAGCGGGGGACACAGCAGTATACAGCAGGACACAGCGGGGACACAGCAGAGACACAGCCGGGGACACAGCGGGACACAGCGGGGAAGACAGCGGGACACAGAGGGGGACACAGAGGGGTACACAGCGGGACACAGCTGGGAACACAGCGGGTCACAGCAGGACACAGCGGGGGACACAGCGAGGACGCAGCGAGGACGCAGCGGGACACAGCGGAACACAGCGGGGGACAAAGCGGGAGACAGCGGGGGACACAGCGAGCACACAGCGGGACACAGCGGCCACATACAGGGGACTCAGCGGGGAACACAGCGGGGGACAAAGAGGGACAACACGGGACACAGTGAGACACAGTGGGACACAGCGGGACACTGTGGGGACAAGTAGGACAAAGCGGGGGACACAGCGGGACACAGTGGAACAAATCGGGGGACAGAGCGGAGACAGAGTTGGGCCACAGCGGGACACCTCGGTGACACAGCTCGACACAGCGGGGTACACAGCGGGACACAGCGGGCACACAGCGGGGACACAGCGGGACACAACGGGACACAGCGGGGACACAGTGGGACACAGCGGGACAAAGCGGCAGAGACAGCGGGACACAGCAGGCACACAGCGGGGACACAGCGGGACACAGCGGGACACAGCGGGGACAGAGCGGGACACAGCCGGACACAGCGGGACACCGCAGGGTACACAGCGGGACACAGTTGGGGACCCAGTGAGGACAAAGCGGGACACAGCAGGGGACACAGCGAGGACACAGCGGGGGACACAGCGGGGGACACAGCGGGACACAGTGCGGAACACAGCGAGGACACAGCGGGACACAGCGTTGATACAGCGGGATCACAGCGTTACACAGCGTGGTACACAGCTTTGGACACAACGGGACAAAGTGGGGGCACAGCCGGACACAGCGGGACACAGTGGGACACAGCAGGGACAAAGCGTGAGACACAGCGGGGGACAGAGAGGGAGAAAGCAGGGGACACAGCGGGGACACAGCAGGACAAAGCGGGGGACAAAGCGGGACACAGCGGCACACAGCGGGGACACAGCCGGACACAGCGGGGGAAACAGTGGTGGACACAGTGGGACACGGTGGGACACAGCGGGGGACACATGGGGAACACAGCGGGACACAGCGGGGACACAGCGGGACTCAGCGGGGGACACAGCAGTATACAGCAGGACACAGAGGGGACACAGCAGGGACACAGCGGGGGACACAGCGGGACACAGCGGGGAACACAGCGGGACACAGCGGGGGACACAGAGGGGTACACAGCGGGACACAGCTGGGAACACAGCGGGTCACAGCGGGACACAGCGGGAACACAGCTGGACACAGCGGGGTACACAGTGAGACACAGGGGGCACACAGTGGGGACACAGCGGGGGACACAGCGGGACACAGCGGGTCACAGCGGGGGACGCAGCTGGGGACAGAGCGTGGGACAAAATGGGACACCACGGGACACAGTGTTACACAGCGGGACACAGCGGGGACACTGCGGGACACAGCAAGATAAAGCGGGGGACACAGCGGGACACAGCGGGGGACAGCGGGGGACACAGCGGGACACAGTGGGCTACCCAGTGAGGACACAGCGGGACACAACAGGGGACACAGCGAGGACACAGCGGGGGACACAGCGGGGGACACAGCGGGACACAGTGGGGAACACAGCGAGGACACAGCGGGACACAGCGGGACACAGCGTCGATACAGCGGGGACGCAGCGTTACACAGCGTGGTACACACTGTGGACACAATGGGACACAGTGGGGGCACAGCGGGACACAGCGGGACACAGTGGGACACAGCGGGGACAAAGCGTGAGACACAGCGAGGGACAGACAGGGAAACAGCAGGGGACACAGCGAGGAAACAGCGGGACACAGCGGTGACACAGCGGGGACTCACCGGGGGACACAGTGGGATACAGCGGGGGACACAGCGGGATACAG
>NW_012288046.1:0-4073 GCF_000151885.1 Dipodomys ordii
AGTGTTGGACATAACAGTAGACTGGTGGGGGACATAGTGGAGGTCCCAGCTGGTCACTGTGGGGGTTCTCAACGGGACTCAGCGGGGGGTCACATATAGGTTTCACAGCGGGTCCTCAGTGAGAAACATCAGGGATGGTCTCAGCTGGGGTCCATAGCTGGACAAACTCGGGACACAGTTTGACTCAGTGTGACACAGCGTGGGACACTGCAGTGATCCATGGGGACAAAGCGGTTGACACAGTTGTTCACAGTTGACTCAGCGTGAGACACAGCGGGGGACAGCAGGGGACAGAGAGTGGGGACATTGTGGGAGACACTAAGGGGGACAGCAGGGGACAGAGAGGGGACACAGGGGGACACAGCGGGAACACAGATGGACACAGCGGGGTACACAGCAGGACTCAAGGGGCACAGAGTGGGGACACAGCAGGGGACAAAGCGGGACACAGCGGTTCACAGCGGGGGACACAGCGGTACACAGCGGGGGACACAGAGGGGTACACAGCGGGACACAGCCGGGAACACAGCGTGGACACAGCAGGACACAGCGGGACACAGCGGTACACAGCGGGACACAGCGGGGGACACAGTGGGACACAGCGGGGACACAGCAGGACACAGCGGGACACAGCAGGGGACACAGCGTTACACAGCTTGGGACACAGCGAGGACAAAGCGGGACACAGCGGGACACAGCGGGGACACAGCAGGGACACAGCAGGGACACAGCGGGGGACACAGCGGGGGACACAGCGTTACACAGCTTGGGACACAGCGAGGACAAAGCGGGACACAGCGGGACACAGCGGGGACACAGCAGGGACACAGCAGGGACACAACGGGGAACACATCGAGGACACAGCGGGACCCAGCAGGACACAGCGTCGATACAGAGGGGACACAGCGGGACACAGCGGGGTACACAGCTGAGGACACAACGGGACACAGCGGTGGACACAGCGAGGACACAGCGGGACACAGCGGGGACACTGCGGAAACATAGCGGGACACAGCGGGTACAGAGCGGGACACAGCGGGGTCACAGAGTGGTACACAGCGGGACACATCGGGAAACAAAGCGAGGTCACAGCGGGGGACAAAGCGGGACAACACGGAACACAGTGTGACACAGCGGGACACAGCGGGACACAGCGGGACACAGTGGGGGACACAGCGGGGAACAGCAGAGGACAGAGAGGGGACACAGTGGGACACAGCGGGTACACAGCTGGACACAGCGGGGTACACAGAGGGACACAGCGGGCACACAGCGGGGACACAGCGGGACACAACGGGACACAGCGGGGACACAGTGGGACAAAGCGGCAGACACAGCGGGACACAGCAGGCACACAGCGGGGACACAGCGGGACACAGCGGGACACAGCGGGGACAGAGCGGGACAAAGCCGGACAGAGCAGGACACAGCAGGGGACACAGCGGGACACAGTTGGGGACCCAGTGAGGACACAGCGGGACACAGCAGGGGACACAGCGAGGACACAGCGGGGGACACAGCGGGGGACACAGCGGGACACAGTGGGGAACACAGCGAGGACACAGCGGGACACAGCGTCGATACAGCGGGGACACAGCATTACACAGCGTGCTACACAGCTTTGGACACAACGGGACACAGTGGGGGCACAGCCGGATACAGCGGGACACAGTGGGACACAGCAGGGACAAAGCGTGAGACACAGCGGGGGACAGAGAGGGAGAAAGCAGGGGACACAGCGAGGACACAGCGGGACACAGCGGTGACACAACGGGGACTCAGCGGGGGACACAGCGGGACACAGCGGGGGACACAGTGGGACACAGCGGGGGACACTGAGGGACACAGTGTGGGACAGAGCGTGGGACACAGCGAGACACAGCGGGTACAAAGCTGGACACAGCGGGGTACACAGAGGGACACAGCAGGGACACAGCGGGGAAACAGCGAGGACACAGCGGCACACAGCGGGGGACACAGCAAGGACAGAGCGGGACACAGAGGGGGACACAGCGGGGACACAGAGGGACACAGCGTGGGACACAGGAAGGACACAGAGGTACACAGCGGGGGACTGAGCGAGGACACATTGGGACACAGCGGGACTCAGCGGGGGACACAGCAGTACACAGCGGGACACAGCGGGACACAGAGGGGTACACAGCGAGACACAGCCGGAAACACAGCGCGGACACAGCGGGACACAGCGGGACACAGCATCAATACAGCGGGGACAGAGAGGGTCACAGCAGGGACACAGCGGGACACAGCGGGACACAGCGGGACACAGCGTGGGACCCAGCAAGGACACAGCGGGACACAGCGGGGGACACAGCGAGGACACAGCGGGGGACACAGCAGGTGACACAGCGGGACACAGCGGGGAACACAGCGAGGACACAGCGGGACACAGCGGGACACAGCGTCGATACAGAGGGGACTCAGCGGAGGACACAGCGGGGGAAACAGCGGGGGACAAAGTGGGACACCACGGGACACAGTGTGACACAGCAGGACACAGCGGGGACACTGCGGGGACACAGCAGGACAAAGCGGTGGACATAGCGGGACACAGTGGCACACAGCGGGGGACACAGCGGGGGACAGCGGAGACAGAGATGGGCCACAGCGGGACACAGCGGTGACATAGCTGGACACAGCGGGGTACACAGCGGGACACAGCGGGCACACCGGGGACACAGCGGGACACAGCGGGACACAGTGGGGACACAGTGGGACACAGCGGGACAAAGCGGGTGACACAGCGGGACACAGCTGGGGACACAGCGAGGACACAGCGGGATACAGCGGGGGACACAGTGAGGACACAGCGGGACACAGCCGGGGAAAAAGCGGGACACAGCGGGGACACAGCAGTGGACACAGCGGGACACAGCGGGGGACACATGGGGAACACAGCGGGGGAAACAGTGGGGGACACAGTGGGACACAGTGGGACACAGCGGGGAACACATAGGTTACACAGCGGGACACAGCGGGGACACAGCAGGACTCAGCGGGGGACACAGCAGTATACAGCAGGACACAGCGGGGACACAGCAGGGACACAGCGGGGGACACAGCAGAACACAGTGGGACACAGCGGGGAACACAGCGGGACACAGAGGGGAACACAGAGGGGTACACAGCGGGACACAGCTGGGAACACAGCGGGTCACAGCGGGACACAGCGGGGGACACATTGAGGACGCAGCCGGACACAGCGGAACACAGCGGGGGACAAAGCGGGAGACAGCGGGGGACACAGCGAGCACACAGCGGGACACAGCGCCCACATAGAGGGGACTCAGCAGGGAACACAGCGGGGGACAAAGAGGGACACCACGGGACACAGTGAGACACAGCGGGACACAGCGGGACACTGTGGGGACAAGTAGGACAAAGCGGGGGACACAGCGGGACACAGCGGAACAAATCGGGGGACAGAGCAGAGACAGAGTAGGGCCACAGCGGGACACCTCGGTGACACAGCTGGACACAGAGGGGTACACAGCGGGACACAGCTGGCACACAGCGGGGACACAGCGGGACACAGCGGGGACAGAGCGGGACACAGTCGGACACAGCGGGACACAGTGGGGGACACAGCGGGACACAGCGGGGGACCCAGCAAGGACACAGCGGGACACAGCGGGGGACACAGCGAGGACACAGCGGGGGACACAGCAGGTGACACAGCGGGACACAGCGTGGAACACAGCGAGGACACAGCGGGACACAGCGGGACACAGCGTCGATACAGAGGGGACTCAGCGGAGGACACAGCGGGGGACACAGCGGGGGACAAAGTGGGACACCACGGGACACAGTGTGACACAGCAGGACACAGCGGGGACACTGCGGGGACACAGCAGGACAAAGCGGGGGACATAGCGGGACACAGTGGCACACAGCGGGGGACACAGCGGGGGACAGCGGAGACAGAGATGGGCCACAGCGGGACACAGCGGGACAAAGCGGGGGACACAGCGGGACACAGCTGGGGACACAGCGAGGACACAGCGGGATACAGCGGGGGACACAGTGAGGACACAGCGGGACACAGCCGGGAA
>NW_012288047.1:0-4437 GCF_000151885.1 Dipodomys ordii
GCGGGACACAGAGGGGAAAGAGCATGGACACAGCGGGGGACACAGCGAGACACAGCGGGGGACACAGAGGGGTACACAGCGGGACACAGCGGGGAAAAAAGCGAGGCCACAGCGGAACACAGCGTGGGACACAGCAAGGACACAGCTGGACACAGCGGGACACAGTGGGGACAAAGCAGTAGACACAGCGGGACACAATGGCGGACACAGCGGGACACAGCGGGGGACACAGGGAGGACCCAGCGGGACTCAGTGAGACCCAGCCTCGATACAGCGGGGACACAGCGGGACACAGCGTGGTACACAGCTGGGGACACAACAGGACACAGCGGGGGACAAAGCGAGGACACAGCGGGACACAGCGGGACACAGTGGGACACTGCGGGAACATAGCGAGACACAGCGGGGTACAGAGCGGGACACAGTGGAACACAGCTGGGGACATAGGGGGGACACAGCGGGACACAGCGGGGTACACAGCGAGGACGCAGAGGGACACAGCGGAACACAGCGGGGGACAAAGCGGGAGACAGCGGGGGACACAGCGAGCACACAGCAGGACACATCGGCCACATAGAGGGGACTCAGCGGGGAACACAGCAGGAGACAAAGAGGGACACAACGGGACACAGTGAGACACAGCGGGACACAGCGGGACACTGTGGGGACACAGTAGGACAAAGCGGGGGACACAGCGGGACACAGCGGAACAAATCGGGGGACAGAGCGGAGACAGAGTAGGGCCACAGCGGGACACCTCAGTGACACAGCTGGACACAGCGGGGTACACAGCGGGACAAAGCGGGCACACAGCGGGGACACAGCGGGACACAGCGGGGACAGAGCGGGACACAGTCGGACACAGCGGGACACAGTGGGGGACACAGCGGGACACAGCGGGGGACCCAGCAAGGACACAGCGGGACACAGCGGGGGACACAGCGAGGACACAGCAGGGGACACAGCAGGTGACACAGCGGGACACAGCGGGGAACACAGCGAGGACACAGCGGGACACAGCGGGACACAGCGTCGATACAGAGGGGACTCAGCGGAGGACACAGCGGGGGAAACAGCGGGGGACAAAGTGGGACACCACGGGACACAGTGTGACACAGCGGGACACAGCGGGGACACTGCGGGTACACAGCAGGACAAAGCGGGTGACATAGCGGGACACAGTGGCACACAGCGGGGGACACAGCGGCGGACAGCGGAGACAGAGATGGGCCACAGCGGGACACAGCGGTGACATAGCTGGACACAGCGGGGTACACAGCGGGACACAGCGGGCACACCGGAGACACAGCGGGACACAGTGGGACATAGCGGGGACACAGTGGGACACAGCGGGACAAAGCGGGGGACACAACGGGACAAAGCTGGGGACACAGCGAGGACACAGCAGGATACAGCGGGGGACACAGTGAGGACACAGCGGGACACAGCCGGGGAAAAAGCGGGACACAGCGGGGACACAGCAGTGGACACAGCGGGACACAGCGGGGGACACAGCAGGACACAGCGGGAGTAACAGTGGGGGACACAGTGGGACACAGTGGGACACAGCGGGGGACACATGGGGAACACAGCGGGACACAGCGGGGACACAGCGGGACTCATCGGGGGACACAGCAGTATACAGCAGGACACAGCGGGGACACAGCAGGGACACAGCGGGGGACACAGCGGGACACAGCGGGGAACACAGCGGGACACAGAGGGGGACACAGAGGGGTACACAGCGGGACACAGCTGGGAACACAGCGGGTCACAGCGGGACACAGCGGGAACACAGCTGGACACAGCGGGGTACACAGTGGGACACAGGGGGCACACAGTGGGGACACCGTGGGGGACACAGCGGAACACAGCGGGTCACAGTGTGGGACACAGCGGGGGACACAGCGGGGGACAGCGGACACAGCGGCGACACAGAGGGGACGCAGCTGGGGACACAGCGTGGGACAAAATGGGACACCACGGGACACAGTGTTACACAGCGGGACACAGCGGGGACACTGCAGGACACAGCAAGATAAAGCGTGGGACACAGCGGGACACAGCGGGACACAGCGGGACACAGCGGGGGACAGCGGGGGACACAGCGGGACACAGTGGGCTACCCAGTGAGGACACAGCGGGACACAACAGGGGACACAGCGAGGACACAGCGGGGGACACAGCGGGGGACACAGCGAGACACAGTGGGGAACACAGCGAGGACACAGCGGGACACAACGGGACACAGCGTCGATACAGCGGGGAGCCAGCGTTACATAGCCTGGTACACACTGTGGACACAACGGGACACAGTGGGGGCACAGCGGGACACAGCGGGACACAGTGGGACACACCGGGAGACAGCAGGGACACAGTGGGGGACACAGCGGGACACAGCGGGTCACAGCGGGGAACACAGCGGGACACAGCAGGGGACACAGCGAGGACACAGCGGGTCACAGCGGGACACAGCGTGGGACAAAGCAGGAGACAGCGAGGGACAAAGAGAGGACCCAGCTGGACACAGCGGGGTACACAGCGGGACACAGCGTGGGACACAGAAGGGTACACAGCGGGACAACGCGAGAAACACAGAGAGGTCACACCGGGGGCCAAAGCGGGACAACACGGGACACAGTGTGACACAGTGTGACACAGCGGGGACACTGCAGGGGCACAGCGGGACAAAGCGGGCGACACAGCGGGACACAGCGGGACACAGCGGGAGACACAGCGGGGGACAGCAGGGGACAGAGAGGGGACACAGCGGGAGACACAAAGGGGGACAGCAGGGGACAGAGAGGGGACACAGCGGGACACAGCGGGAACACAGCTGGACACAGCGGGGTACACAGCGGGACACAGGGGGCACACAGTGGGGACACAGCGGGGGAGAAAGCGGGACACAGCGGGTCACAGCAGGCGACACAGCGGGACACAGCGGGGGACACAGAAGGGTACACAGCGGGACACAGCCTGGAACACAGCGCGGACACTGTGGGACACAGCGGTACACAGCGGGACACAGCGGTACACAGCGGGACACAGCGGGAGACACAGTGGGACAAAGCGGGGACACAGCAGGACACAGCGGAACACAGCGGGGGACACAGCGGTACACAGCTTGGGACACAGCGAGGACAAAGCGGGACACAGTGGGACACAGCGGGGACACAGCAGGGACACAGCGAGGGACACAGCAGGGGACATAGCGCGACACAACGAGGAACACATCGGGGACACAGCGTCGATACAGAGGGGACACAGCTGGACACAGCGGGGTACACAGCTGAGGACACAACGGGACACAGCGGTGGACACAGCGAGGACACAGCGGGACACAGCGGGGACACTGCGGGAACATAGCGGGACACAGCGGGTACAGAGCAGGACACAGCGGGGTCACAGAGTGGTACACAGCGGGACACATCGGGAAACAAAGCGAGGTCACAGCGGGGGACGAAGCGGGACAACACGGAACACAGTGTGACACAGCGGGACACAGCGGCACACAGCGGTGTACACAGAGGGACACAGCGGGCACACAGCGGGGACACAGCGGGACACAACGGGACACAGCGGGGACACAGTGAGACACAGCGGGACAAAGCGGCAGACACAACGGGACACAGCGGGACACAGCGGGGACAGAGCGGGACACAGCCGGACACAGCGGGACACAGCAGGGGACACAGCGGGACACAGTTGGGGACCCAATGAGGACACAGCGGGACACAGCAGGGGACACAGCGAGGACACAGCGGGGGACACAGCGGGACACAGTGGGGAACACAGCGAGAACACAGCGGGACACAGTGGGGGCACAGCCGGACACAGCGGGACACAGTGGGACACAGCAGGGACAAAGCGTGAGACACAGCGGGGGACAGAGAGGGAGACAGCAGGGGAAACAGCGAGGACACAGCGGGACACAGCGGTGACACAACGGGGACTCAGCGGGGGACACAGCGGGACACAGCGGGGGACACAGTGGGACACAGCGGGGGACACTGCAGGACACAGTGTGGGACAGAGCGTGGGACACAGCGAGACACAGCAGGTACAAAGCTGGACACAGCGGGGTACACAGAGGGACACAGCAGGGACACAGCGGGGAAACAGCGAGGACACAGCGGCACACAGTGGGGGACACAGCAAGGACAGAGCGGGACACAGCGGGGGACAAAGCGGGACATAGCGGGGGACACAGCGGGGACACAGCGTGGGACACAGGAAGGACACAGAGGTACACAGCGGGGGACAGAGCGAGGACACATTGGGACACAGCGGGACTCAGCGGGGCACACAGCAGTACACAGCGGGACACAGCGGGACACAGAGGGGAAAGAGCATGGACACAGCGGGGGACACAGCGAGACACAGCGGGGGACACAGAGGGGTACACAGCGGGACACAGCGGGAAAAAAGCGAGGC
>NW_012288048.1:0-5022 GCF_000151885.1 Dipodomys ordii
GCGGGACACATGCAGGGGACACAGAGGGGTACACAGTTGGGACACAGCCGGAAACACAGCGCGGACAGAGCGGGACACACCGGGACACAGCGTCAATACAGCGGGACAGATAGGGTCACAGCAGGGACACAGCGGGACACAGCGGGACACAGCGGGGGACACAGCGGGACACAGAGGGGACACAGCGGGAAACAGCGGGAGACAGCGGGGGACACAGCGGAACACAGCGTGTGACACAGCAAGGACACAGCAGGACAAAGCGGGACACAGCGGGGGACACAGCGGAACACAGCGTGGGACACAGCAAGGACACAGCAGGACAAAGCGGGACACAGCGGGACATAGCGGGGAACACAGCGGGGGACACAGCAGGACACAGCGGGATACAGCGGGGGCCACAGGGAGGACACAGCGGGACACAGCGGGGGACATAGCGAGGACACATTGGGACACAGCGGGATTCAGCGGGGGACACAGCAGTACACAGCGGGACAAAGTGGACACAGCGGTGACACAGCGGGGACACAGCAGAGACACAGCGGGGGACACAGCGGGACACATCGGGGGACACAGGGATGACAGAGCAGGACCCAGCGGGACCCAGCGTGGATACAGCAGAAACCCTGTTGGACACAGCAGGACACAGCGGGGACACAGCAATAGACACAGCGGGACACAGTTTTTGTTCTCAGCGGGACACAGCGGGGGACAAATGGATGACACAGCGGGACACAGTGGGACACAGCGGGGACAAAGCGTGAGACACAGCGGGGGCAGAGAGGGAGACAGGAGGGGACACAGCGAGGAAACAGCGGGACACAGCGGTGACACAGCGGGGACTCAGCGGGGGACACAGTGGGACACAGCGGGGGACACAGCGGGACACAGCGGGGGACACTGCGGGACACAGTGTGGGACAGAGCGTGGGACACAGCGAGACACAGCGGGGGCAAAGCTGGACACAGCGGGGTACACAGAGGGACACAGCAGGGACACAGCGGGGAAACAGCGTGACACAAAAGGACACAGCTGGACACTGCGGGGTACACAGCGGGACACAGCGGGCACACAGCGGGGACACAGCGGGACACAGCGGGACACAGTCAGACACAGCGGGACAGAGCGGGGAACACAGCGGGGTCACAGCGGGGTCCTAGCGAGGACACAGCGGGACACAGCGGGAAACACTGCGAGGTCACAGCGGGGGACAAAGCGGGACAACACGGGACACAGTGTGACAGAGTGGGACACAGCGAGGACACTGCAGGGGCACAGCGGGACAAAGCGAGCGACACAGTGAGACACAGTGGGGGACACAGCGGGGGACAGCAGCGGGGTACAGCGGTGACAGAGAGGGACACAGCGGGACACAGCAGGGGACACAGAGGGGTACACAGCGGGACACAGCCGGAAACACAGCGTGGACACAGCGGGACACACCGGTACACAGCGTCAGTACAGCGGGAACAGAGAGGGTCACAGCAGGGACACAGCGGGACACAGCGGGACACAGCGGGGGACACAGCGGGACACAGCGGGGACACAGCTGGACACAGTGGGACACAGCGTGGGACACAGCGGAACACAGCGTGGGACACAGCGAGGACACAGCAGGACACAGCGGGACACAGCGGCGACACAGCAGGGACACAGCAGGGACACAGCGGGGACACAGCGGGGGACACAGCGGGACACAAAGGGGAACACAGTGAGGACACAGCGGGACGCAACAGGACACAGCATCGATACAGTGGGGACACAGCAGGACACAGCGGGGTACACAGCTGGGGACACAAAGGGACACAGCGGGGGACACAGCGAGGACAAGCGGGACACAGCGGGACACAGCGAGGACACTGCGGGAACATAGCGGGACACAGCGGGGACATAGAGGGACACATCGGGACACAGTTTGGGATACACGGAGGACACAGCTGGACACAGTGGGGGACACAGCGAGGACACAGCGGTACAATGGGGTGCGTGATACAGCGGGGGACAAAGCGGGAGACAGCGGGGGACACAGCGAGGACACAGCGGGACACAGTTGTGACACAGAGGGGACTCAGTGGGGGACACAGCGGGGGACAAAGCAGGACACCACGGGACAGTGTGACACAGCGGGACACAGCGGGGACACTGCACGGACACAGCGGTACAAAGTGGGGGACACAGCGGGGACTCAGCGGGGGACACAGCGGGGGACAAAGCGGAACACGACGGAACACAGCGGGTCACAGCGGGAAATAGCGGTGACCCTGCGGGGACACAGAGGGACCCAGCGGGGGACACAGCGGGACACAGCGGGGACTCACTTGGGGACACAGCGAAGGACAAACTGGGATACCACGGGACACAGTGGGACACAGCACGACACAGCGGGGACACAGCGGGGGACACAGCGGGACATAGCAGGGACAGAGCGGGACACAGCGGGACACAGCGGGGGACACAGCGAGGACACAGCGGGGGACACAGCGGGGGACACAGCGGGACACAGCGGGGAACACAGCGAGGACCCAGCGGGACACAGCGGGACACAGCATCGATACAGCTGGCACACAGCGTTACACAGCGTGGTACACAGCTGTGGACACAACGGGACACAGTGGGGGACACAGCAAGGACACAGCTGGACACAGCGGAACACAGCGGGAGACAAAGTGGGACACAGTGGGGGACACAGCGAGGACAGAGAGGGACACAGCGGCGACACAGAGGGGACGCAGCTGGGGACACAGCGTGGGACAAAGTGGGACACCACGGGACACAGTGTTACACAGCCGGACACAGCGGTGACACTGCGGGACACAGGAAGATAAAGCGGGGGACACAGCGGGACACAGCGGGCCACAGCGGGGGACAGCGGGGGACACAGCGGGACACAGTGGGTACACAGTGAGGACACAGCGGGACACAACAGGGGACACAGCGAGGACACAGCGGGGGACACAGCAGGGGACACAACGGGACACAGTGGGGCACAGCGGGACACAGCGGGACACTGTGGGGACACAGTAGGACAAAGCGGGGACACAGCGGGACACATCGGAACAAAGCGGGGGACAGAGCGGAGACCGAGTAGGGCCACAGCGGGACACCTCGGTGACACAGCTGGACACAGCGGGGTACACAGCAGGACACAGCGGGCACACAGCGGGGACACAGCGGGACACCACTGACACAGCGGGACAGAGCGGGGACAGAGTGGGACACAGTCGGACACAGCGGGACACAGTGGGGGACACAGCGGGACACAGCTGGGGACCCAGCGAGGACACAGCGGGACACAGTGGGGGACACAGCGAGGACACAGCGGGGGACACAGCAGGGGACACAGCGGGACACAGCGTCGATACAGAGGGGACTCAGGGGAGGACACAGCGGGGGAAACAGCGGGGGACAAAGTGGGACACCACGGGACACAGTGTGACACAGCGGGACACAGCGGGGACACTGCGGGGACACAGTAGGACAAAGCGGGGGACATAGCGGGACACAGTGGCACACAGCGGGGGACACAGCCGGACACAGTGGGGGAAACAGTGGGGGACACAGTGGGACACGGTGGGACACAGCGGGGGACACAGCGGAACACAGCGTGGGACACAGCGAGGACACAGCAGGACACAGCGGGACACAGCGGCGACACAGCAGGGACACAGCAGGGACACAGCGGGGACACAGTGGGGGCACAGCGGGACACAGTGGGACACAGCGGGGACAAAGCGTGAGACACAGCGGGGTACAGAGCTGGAGACAGCAGGGGACACAGCCAGGACACAGGCGGACACAGCGTTGACACAGCGGGGTCTCAGCGGGGGACACAGCGGGAGACAAAGAGGGACACCACGGAACACAGCGGGACACAGCAGGAAACAGCAGTGACACTGCGGGGACACAGTGGGACACAGCGGGGGACACAGCGGGACACAGAGTGGGACAGAGCAGGACACAGAGGGGGACAGAGCGGGAAACAGAGGGGGACAGAGCGTGGGACACAGCGAGACACAGCGGGGACAAAGCTGGACACAGCGGGGTACACAGAGGGACACAGCGGGGACGCAGTGGGGAAACAGCGTGACACAGCAGGACACAGCGGGACACAGCGGGGAACACAGCGAGGACACAGCGGCACAAAGCCTGGGACACAGCAAGGACACAGTAGGACACAGCGGGGGACACAGCGGGACATAGCGGGGGACACAGCGGGGGACACAGCGGGACACAGCGGGGGCACAGGGAGGACACAACGGGACACAGCGGGGGACAGAGCGAGGACACATTGGGACACATTGGGACACAGCGGGACTCAGCGGGGGACACAGCAGTACACAGCGGGACACAGCGGGGACACAGCAGAGACACAGAAGGGGACACAGCGGGACACAGCTGGGGACACAGCGAGGACACAGCGGGACACAGCGGGACACAGCGGGGACACTGTGGGAACATAGCAGGACACAGCAGGGTACACAGCGGGACACAGCTGGGGACACAGTGGGCACACAGCGAGACACAGCATGAGACAAAGCGGGAGACAGCAGGGGACACAGCGAGGACACAGGGGGACACAGCGGCGACACAGAGGGGACTCAGGGGGGACACAACGTGGGACAAAGTGGGACACCACGGGACACAGTGTTACACAGCGGGGAACAGCGGGGACACTGCGGGACACAGCAGGATAAAGCAGGGGACACAGCGGGACACAGCGGGAAACACAGCGGGGGACAGCGGAGACAGAGAGTGGCCACAGCGAGACACAGCGGTGACACAGCTGGACACAGCTGGGTACACAGCGGGACACAGCGGGCACACAGCGGGGACACAGCGGGACACAGCGGGACACAGAGGGGACACAGTGGGACACAGCGGGACAAAGTGGAGACACAGCGGGACACAGCAGGCACACAGCGGGGACACAGCGGACACAGCAGGTCACAGCGGGGGACACAGCGGGACACAGTGGGGGACCCAGTGAGGACACAGCGGGACACAGCGGGGGACCCAGTGAGGACA
>NW_012288049.1:0-1770 GCF_000151885.1 Dipodomys ordii
GGGGACAAAGCGGGACCAACAGGACACAGCGTCGATACAGTGGGGACCCAGCAGGACACAGCGGGGTACACAGCTGGGGACACAAAGGGACACAGCGGGGGACACAGCGAGGACAAGCGGGACACAGCGGGACACAGCGAGGACACTGCGGGAACATAGCGGGACACAGCGGGGACACAGAGGGACACAGCAGGACACAGCTTGGGATACACGGAGGACACAGCTGGACTCAGTGGGGGACACAGCGAGACACAGCGGGGACTCACCTGGGGACACAGCGAAGGACAAACTGGGACACCACGGGACACAGTGGGACACAGCAGAACACAGCTGGGACACTGCGGGAACATAGGGGGACACAGCGGGGGACACAGGAGGACACAGCGGGACACAGCAGGGACAGAGCGGGACACAGCGGGACACAGCGGGGGACACAGCGGGACACAGCGGGGGACACAGTGAGGACACAGCGGGACACAGCGGGGGACACAGCGAGGACACAGCGGGGCACACAGCGGGGGACACAGCGGGACACAGCGGGGAACACAGCGAGGACCCAGCGGGACCCAGCGGGACACAGCATCGATACAGCAGGCACACAGCGTTACACAGCGTGGTACACAGCTGTGGACACAACGGGACACAGTGGGGGACACTGCGAGGACACAGCTGGACACAGCGGAATACAGCGGGAGACAAAGCGGGAAACAGTGGGGGACACAGCGAGGACAGAAAGGGACACAGGGGCGACACAGAGGGGACGCAGCTGGGGACACAGCGTGGGACAAAGTGGGACACCACGGGACACAGTGTTACACAGCGGGACACAGCGGGGACACTGCGGGACACAGCAAGATAAAGCGGGGGACAGAGCGCGACACAGCGGGACACAGCGGGGGACAGCGGGGGACACAGCGGGACACAGTGGGCTACCCAGTGAGGACACAGCGGGACACAACAGGGGACACAGCGAGGACACAGCGGGGGACACAGCGGGGGACACAGCGAGACACAGTGGGGAACACAGCGAGGACACAGCGGGACACAACGGGACACAGCATCGATACAGCAGGGAGGCAGCGTTACACAGCGTGGTACACACTGTGGACACAACTGGACACAGTGGGGGCACAGCGGGACACAGCGGGACGCAGTGGGACACAGCGGGGACAAAGCGTGAGACACAGCGAGCGACAGAGAGGGAAACAGCAGGGGACACAGGGAGGAAACAGCGGGACACAGAGGTGACACAGCGGGGACTCAGCGGGGGACACAGTGGGACACAGCGGGGGACACAGCGGGACACAGCGCGGGACACTGCGGGACACAGTGTGGGACAGAGCGTGGGACACAGCGAGACACAGCGGGGACAAAGCTGGACACAGCGAGGTACACAGAGGGACACAGTAGGGACACAGCGGGGAAACAGCGTGACAGAAAAGGACACAGCTGGACACAGCGGGGTACACAGCGGGACACAGCGGGCACACAGCGGGGACACTGAGGGACACAGCGGGGACAGAGCGGGACACAGTCGGACACAGAGGGACACAGCGGGGGACACAGCGGGGGACACAGCAGGACACAGCGGGGAACACAGCGAGGACACAGCGGGACACAGTGGGAAACACTGCGAGGTCACAGCGGGGGACAAAGCGGGACAACACGGGACACAGTGTGACACAGTGGGACACAGCGGGGACACTGCAGGGGCACAGCGGGACAAAGTGGGCGACAGAGCAAGACACAGCAGGGGACACATCGGGGGAC
>NW_012288050.1:0-2136 GCF_000151885.1 Dipodomys ordii
CAGCGGGGTACACAGAGGGAACACAGCGGGCACACAGCGGGGACACAGCGGGATACAGCGGGACACAGCGGGGACACAGCGGGGCAAAGCGGGAGACACAGCGGGACACAGCAGGCACACAGCGGGGACACAGTGGGACACAGCGGGACACAGCAGGGGACACAGCGAGGACACAGCGGGGGACACAGTGGGGGACACAGCGGGACACAGCGGGGAACACAGCGAGGACACAGCGGGACACATCGGGACACAGCGTCGATACAGCGGGGACCAGCGTTACACAGTGTGGTACACAGCTGTGGACTCAACGGGACATAGTGGGGGCACAGCCGGACACAGCGGGACACAGTGGGACACAGCGGGGAAAAAGCGTGAGACACAGCAGGGGACAGAGAGGGTGACAGTAGGGGACACAGCGAGGACACAGCGGGACACAGCGGTGACACAGCGGGGACTCAGGGGGTGACACAGCGGGACACAGCGGGGGACACAGCGGGACACAGCGCGGGACAAGGCGGGACACAGTGTGGGACAGAGCGTGGGACACAGCGAGACACAGCGGAGACAAAACTGGGCACAGCGGGATACACAGAGGGACACATCAGGGACACAGCGGGAAAACAGCCTGACACAAAAGGACACAGCGGGACACAGCGGGGGAAACAGCGAGGACACAGCGGCACACAGTGGGGGACACAGCAAGGATAGAGCGGGAAACAGCGGGGGACACAGCAGGACATAGCAGGGGACAGAGCGGGACACAGCGGGACACAGCGGGGGACACAGGATGGACACAGCGGTACACAGCGGGGGATAGAGCGAGGACACATTGGGACACAGCGGGGACACAGCGGGACTCAGCGGGGGACACAGCAGTACACAGCGGGACACAGCGGGACACAGCAGGGACACAGCGGGGGACACAGCGGGACACAGAGGGGGACACAGAGGGGGACACAGCGGGGAAAAAACAGAGGCCACAGCAGAACACAGCGTGGGACACAGCGAGGACACAGCGGGACACAGCGGGACACAGCATCGATACAGCGGGGACACAGCGGGACACAGTGAGGTACACAGCTGGGGACACAACGGGACACAGTGCGGGCACAGCTGGACACAGCGGGACACAGCGGTATACAGCGGGGACACTGCAGAAACATAGTGGGACACAGCGGGGTACACAGCGGGACACAGCTTGGGACACAGCGGGGACAAAGCGGCAGACAGCGGGGGACACAGCGAGGACACAGCGGGACACAGCGGCGACACAGAGGGGACTCAGCGGGACGAAGCGGGGGACACAGCGGGACACAGCGGGACACAGCGGGGGACATAGCGGGGGACAGCGGAGACAGAGAGGGGCCAAAGCGAGACATATCGGTGATACAGCTGGACACAACGGAGTACACAGCGGGACACAGTGGGGTCACAGCAGGGACACAGCGGGGGACACAGCGGGAAACAGTGGGGGAAACAGAGGGGTACACAGCGGGGAAAACAGTGAGGCCAAAGCAGAACACAGCCAGCACACAGCGTTACACAGCGTGGTACACACTGTGGACACAACGGGACACAGTGGGGGCACAGCCGGACACAGCGGGACAAAGTGGGACACAGCGGGGAAAAAGCGTGAGACACAGCGGGGGACAGAGAGGGAGACAGCAGGGGACACAGCGAGGAAACAGCGGGACACAGCGGTGACATAGCGGGGACTCAGCGGGGGACACAGTGGGACACAGCGGGGGACACAGCAGGACACAGCGCGGGACACTGCGGGACATAGTGTGGGATAGAGCGTGGGACACAGCGAGACACAGCGGGGACAAAGCTGGACACAGCGGGGTACACAGAGGGACACAGCGGGGAAACAGCGTGACACAAAAGGACACAGCTGGACACAGCGGGGTACACAGCGGACACACAGCGGGGACACAGAGGGACACAGCGGGACACAGCGGGGACAGAGCGGGAAACAGTCGGACACAGCGGGACACAGCGGGGGATACAGCGGGACACAGCGGGGGACACAGAGAGGACACAGCGGTGGACACAACGGTGGACACAACGGTGGACACAGCGGGACACAGCGGGGAACACAGCGAGGACACAGAGGGAAACACTGCGAGGTCACAG
>NW_012288051.1:0-34656 GCF_000151885.1 Dipodomys ordii
TCAGTAGAAATGGAACAGTGACTGGCACATAGTATTATCTTATTGTTAGCTGTCTTAAGCCATTCTTGACTTATATAGCTTAATAATGTTTTGTTTAACTGTAAGTAGAAAAGTAAATCAAACACAAATGTAAACCAGGGCCTTGGGCGGGGGGGGGGGGAGGGTGTTAGGGGAGAATCACGTGGGGAATTGCTGGAAATTAACAGGGAACTGCTAACGGCTGTTTACTTTTTAAAGCCCCCCCACTCCCTGCCCCTCACCCCCACCTGGCCATTTCTAGCCAACATTACATCAGGTTCCTATTAAGGGGAGAACACTGAAGACAAGAGGGCCTTGTGTGGTTCAGGATGTAGAAGGTGACTGATGTTTGTTTTCTTGTGGCTGGAAAAGATGACTTCTCGTTCCTTTGCCAAAGAATAACACAGCTTATGAAATGATTAATTTTGACTGTGATGCATAATGACTTTTCATTAAGGCTGCCATGGCGTTATAACAGTAAGACAAAACTATCTTCCTGGTCTCTCTCTAGGATAAGGTTTCTCGAAGCCGGGAGGGTAGTAAAGGCTGCCCCCTCCTTCCCCAAGGAGAAGGGGAGTGAGCTAGGGGAAACACATGAGAATCCATGGGGGACAGAAGTGATAACTGTCAGCCTCAGGCCAGCAGGTGGGGTCTGCTCCCCTAGCACAATTCCCTAGGAAACATTTCTCACCACATCTGGGCTTTGTTAGTGGAGGCTAACTAGGCCCTCATGGTGTGGGGTAGGGATGGGCATGAGGAGGGACAATGGCAGCTGAGGCAGAGCCAGAGGAGACTATTGTGAAGACACTGCTCTGGCAGCTGGGAGGCACTGGTTCTTCTCCACCTGTCCCCAGTTCCATGTTTACGTGGGGTCTTTAGAGTGTTCCTCCACACCCAAGTTCTGACTTAACCTGGGAATGTCAGACACCGGACTGACTTGTGGATCTGGCGGGTTCTGAGACTTTGCATGCCTAGTGGGTTTCCAGGGTAGGGCCTGTGCTGATGTTCTGGAGAACACACTTTGAAAAACCAAAGTGTCAATTCTCCTCAGGTGGAGAATCCTCGCAGAGAACTTTGCTAAGAAATGCAAATTCTTAGACTCAGAGCACCTGAATCTGAGAATCAGAGACCTGGCTTTCAGCTGCCCTTTTAGATGATGGTAGTGTTTGTTGAGACAGGGTCTTGGTATATAGCCCAGACTTCCTTCCAACCCGCCATCCTTCTGCCTTGGCGTCTAGATTGCTGGGCTGATGAGCATGTATCAGCACCCCATGTTGCAGGCTTGATTTTTTGCAAACCTCTGAAATAAGATACTCAACATGAGCTCAACTAGCACAGACCCATTCACAAGCTTCCTGAAGTTGCCTTCCCAGTGGTCTCTGGGAAAAGCCTTTAACTCAGAGGCTGTTGCTCGGGCCTCTGTCAAGAGTTCAGCATCAAGTGAGCCGCTGGCCACCCATGCTGATGGCCCTGCTCTCTTTATGGATGGGAAAAATGTGAGGTTGTTGGGTAGAAAGTTGAGGCAGAGAAAGGGCATTTTCTGGCTTTGCCAGAAGCTCGGTTTAATCTTGGCAAACAGTCACAACCCATGCTGCTTACCAGAGCTGACCCTGCTCTGAAGCTGAGAGTCAAGCCAAGGCCTGATTGGGGAGGGGGGGTGAGGGAGTGGCGTGGCTTGTGCCTAGAGGACAGAGAGCAAGGACGAGGGAGCCCTTTTCGTAGAATTCACCAGCTCTCTCCTCATCCAGTTAATTAACTAGGAAAAGGAAATTAGACCCTAAAGCCTTACTCATTTCAGAGAGGACCTTTGATGTCTCTGAGTTGATGCCAGGGAGGTGGGCAGTGCCATCTCCCGTGGATGGCCGAGCAACATTCCACTAATCGTGGCTATTAAGCTGCTTTCTTGGGAGTTGTTTTTGATTCCTGCGGAATAGATTAAGAGTCTGTGTTGAATCCTCCCCTCCCCCCTCACCCTGGGTCTCTTGCGGAGCATAATTATAGATGCATTGGAATAGGAATTCAGGTCAACAATTACTTTAATGAGATGTCTGAAGAGCATGGCCCAGCAAGAGCAGAGATGAGTGAGGGGGATGCAGGTAGGGGAGTCACAGAATCAGGCAAAGACAGGATTAGAGGGCAGAGGGAGGGTTTTTGTGAAGGAGGGAGGTGAATGAAAGAGGGAGAGCCCGGTGTTGGGGGTGGGGGTGGGGAGGAAGGGGGTATGAAAGGAATGGAGAGCAAAAAACAGAAAAATGGGAAAGATAGAACCCTGCTCTATGCACGGGTTCCCGCAAGTGACAAGCACATTCCCAAGATAAGCAGAGAACCGGGAAAAGTCCAGAGTCTTGGACACTGGTGTTCCTGTTGCAAGTTGGCTGACTAAGGAGAGTTGATGAGAATGGGCTTTCCCATCCAACAGACCAGGAGTCAATGTTGATCCGTCATCCAACCTTTAGAGCCTGTGACTTGGACTACAAGTCACTTCCCCTCTGTGAGTGTTTCTTCCTATGCCAAATGATGGTGAATGGCACAAAGGCTTATACAACTGCTAAGAATGGAGGATTGTTGGTACCTGGTAGGTAGGTGCTCAATAAATCATTCTTTAATGAGGACTGTGAGTGTAAGACAGGTCCACTTTGCCTAAAGGCTCAGGGCCAGCCAGTAACAGAACTTCATAGCCAGGTTTGTCTGAAGGCCACTGCCACCAAGGCGCATGTACCTAATGGAGCCTTGGGCAAGAGATGAGGGAAGATGGGGTTCCTGGTGGCATTCCTTTATAAGTTGACGCTGGTTGAGGAAGAGCCGAACCCCTTCCACCAGCTGTGGCGGGAAGGTCAGGTCCTGATGCACAGATCCGGAGGATCCTGCTCTTCTGATGTCCCATAGAGGTGCAGATCAGACTGTGGTACTGTACAATTCACAACAGAAAACACAGAGACTGTTTCTCAGGGTCATCTGACATCTACCTCCTCATACAAAGTCATCCGAATCGGGCATCCATGCTTTTTTTTTTTCTGATTGCTTAGAGCAGCAGTTCTTTTCTAGTTTACATCTACTCCAGGAGCATGAATAAGAAGAGCTGGTGATGATCTATGCACACAGTTATCAGCTGATGTTCTAAATCCTATGGAAATTACAGAAACACCCCGAGACCAGGCTCTGCATAGGGCCTCTCAGAGAGTCTATCGGGTACAGGATTGAACCCAATTTTTGTCATTTCCCTAGAACCCCTCAGTGGAGACAGCTTTGCCTCTGCACCAGAGCTTACAGGGAAATGCCCACTGTCCTCTATCCTGACTTGCTGTGGCTGGCTTCTCAGTTGCAGATAAAGCAGGTGCTTGCAGTTTTGCTGAGAGCAAAGCTGAGAAAACTGTCTGCTCATCCCTTGCCTAGGTCTACAAGTCATGCTCCACCCCCAGGGCCCTGTCTACTGCCCCTTCATATGGTGCTGCTTCCAGAGAAGTTCCCCATACTTGGAATTCCTTCATCCTACTCTGTAATGCAGCATCTTTGTTGTTTTTTTTTAAATGAACATTCCCAGTAGTTACAGCCAAAGCCTTGACCCTTCTTTCAACAATGAAAAACTTCAGGCTAAACCCTGTGTCTTCATTCACCAAGCCCAAGGCCTAGTTCTTGATAGCTAATTAATAGACTTTGTTTTATATTTAGTGGTTGTTTTTGTTTTAGCAGTGTGGAGGATTTGAACCCAGGGTCTCATGCATGCTAGCCAACTGCCCTACCACTGACCTCTGCCCCCAGCCTTGCTTCATAAATTTTGATAGATGAACAACTGAAAAAGGAAAGGGAGGCAGGAAGGCTACAGGAAAAGGTCAGTTCTCCTGGGGGACTGACATTGAAGATTTTAAAGATTATAGCAGTGTCTCCTGCATTTACCCCCAAATCCTTTATTCCCTTTGTAGATACAGTGTATGATGGGACATGACTACCAAAATATATTATCCAGCCTCTGTGTGCCTTATGACTGAGCGCTTACTTGCATTATGTGAGCTGAAGTGGTATGCGTGAGTTGCTACTCATATCCTAAGAAGACATGGCTCTGCATTTTCCTGGAAGGACAGGAGCTGGGCAGCCATCTTGGGTCACGTGGAGGCTGACAGAACAAGGAGATAGAGCAATTCTGGTTCCTAGTGATGGTAAAGTTACCCACCCAGCACCATGCCACTGAGAATTCTGGGTGAGAGAAAAACAAATGTCTGTCTTGTCCGAACCATGATTATTTACCCTCTCAGTTGAAAGAGACAAACTTGTACCTTAATCCAAATCTGTAAGTCTGGGAGTGGAAGGAAAACAGAAGACCTCTGGATATACCAGGCCAAGGATTCCTCCTCCTATACCAGGCTGAAGACTCCTGAAAGGTACAGAGGGACAGCTGGGAGTGGGGGTGAGTGGGCTGCATGGACTCGAAGCAATGTATGTGTGCATGCACGTGTGTGTGTGTGTGTGTGTGTGTGTGTGCATGAGTGCATTGTGTGCTCCTGTTGATACACTGGTGTGGTTCTAGTTGTCTCTTCATTCAGCTCTCTGCCCGGTTTTAAATGCTGGCCAAAGGAAGAAATGGAGTGAAAGGACAGGGCCTGGGGTAGGAGGGAGAGGGCAGTTATACAAGCAGAGAAAAATCAGTGTAGAGCTGCGAGTTCTTGGCCTGAGACCTCAGGTACCCAGGCCACAGGGGCCAGCGCGTGGCAGTAAATCTAAGACATAACTGAGTTAACACCTGGTGTGGCACAGCTGGGTAAGCAGGATCTGGGTTGAGCTCACTAGTCAGCACGGCTGTGTTATGTGGCACACGGCAGTGCACAGCTCTCTGTAGTGGACTCACTGTATAAAGGAATGCTGAGAGGCTGTTGCACTCCCAGTGGTTTGGGAAGAAGGCCTCCCTGGTGCCAGTTGTGGCTGAATCAGATGCCAGCTCCTCTAAGCTTCCCCTCTCTCAGGTAGTAATGATCAATCCTTGACAGCACACTGTGACTGAATCTAGTGGGCTCTCTTTAGACTGAATCTAAAGGTAGAAGATTTTGCATCATTCCCTCTGTGCAATCCTATAATTCCTGACACCTGGGAGTCCCATAAACCAGAGGGCAAAGGACAGAATGGTGTGTTGTCCAAGACATGACACAGAACAGGCAGTGACCACATCTCCAATAGTCCATGGAGAGCTCAGGAGGGAGTACAGGAGGAAGACAGTTGGGCCTGAACTGATCTTGGTAGGCCCTATGCTGTTGAGAATGGCAGAATGTCTATTCTACCTCATTACCTCTAGGTCTCTACGAGGAACAATTGTCAGTACACAGAGGGGCAGACAAAAATATGTTTGATGAAACTCTGCCTGACCTAGGTCACCCAAAGCTCACCTTATCCATATTTCTATTCTGAGTCTCTGCAGAGGAGAGGTTGCATCCTCTTCAATACCCCCACCCTAGCACACCCACCCAGAGATTCCTTTCTTTGGGGGAGGAAAGTCAAAAGGCCATATTTAAATCTAGGGAGAGGACCCAATGAGGGGAATCATCATCAGATGGCTTCTACTCCTATTTAACATTTCATTACTAATTAATAGGATCATTATTGCATCTTGAAGGGAAAGAACTATGATTAAAGGTTAATGCCGTGGCTGTGTGCCTCACACCTCAAATTGCGTTATAAAAATGTCCAGAGTATTTAATTGAGCCTATAAGTAACAATGTAATTACACTTAATAATATATATGCCACTGTATTTATTTGCTCCTCTCCGAGGTGCAGAGAGACCCACGTGGGCAGGTTAAGGAAGATCACGATGGATTCTAAAATTTCTTATTCTTCATTCTTACTTAGCCTCTGATAGCCCCCACAGCATGAATTACAGGTGACTATTCTCAATAGGGAGATGAGGAGAAAAAGACTCAGAGAAAGCAGCAGTTCTCTGGGTCTTCATCATGCCACAATCTTGCCAAGGGGCCCCAATTCTCCAAAACTATGCTATTCTTTGTGACCCTGTCCTTAGCAAGTACTGTTCTCCTGCTTGGAATTTCCTTCCTCCTTTTAAAAAAAATAAAGTGTGGTGCATGTGGTTCATTGGCTCTCCTCACTCATTCTTAACTCTGGATATTTTTGAGAGTTAAACCTTAAAACTACTTTGTATAGACTCCCTTGCAGCTAGGAATCTGGATGCAAATTAAGTGCTCCCATTCCCAATGGATGTACTCCTGTAAGTTTGTAATGATAGTGGCATTTTCTTGACACAGTGGCAGTTAAGGAGCTTTGGATATTTTTGTATCAGCATCTGCATCCCAGGGATGGTGATACAGAGAGCTGAAGGAGCCCAAAGCTTTGAGGCAGAACCACTCTACGAGCCTCACTTAACAGGAGGAAGAACTGTCTTGCTCAAGTCTATCAATTAAGGTTGTTTGATTATTTTTTGCTAAACCTAAACCCAATAGATGAAACTTTTCTACCTATGGAGGCAGAGGCATACATCCTGAGAAATAGGCCTCTCTGCTTAGCATTTAATATGTTACATGCTCAGAGGTGCTACTGCAGTTACAGTTGCCCTCTGGTTGGCAGTGGCAACTCGTGGTGGCCCAAGTCTGTCCTTTCCCATGTAACATGTCAGTGGCCTTCCTATGTGGGCAGGATGAACTGTCCTACCCTTTGGGACAGACCATGTAGCATAGGTTGTCTGAGAGAATGAGACAGAAGCAATGATGTGCTAGTGATACAACTCAGCTTGCCGAAGCTTTGTGTATTTCTACTTAATGCCTTTGCTGTCACCTAGAAAACAATCTCCCTATCTGCTAGCTCCAGGAAGACCATGAAAGACATGAGGAATAGGGCAGCATTGAGCCAGCTGGGCCTCATCAAGATGACTTTCCAACTGACCCATAGCATGTGAACAAAGCAGCAGATGTTTCTTTGCATAGACAAATGTCATTGCTTATGTTTTTTAGGTTGTTTGTTTTATACTGTATTGAGGCAATGGATCATCAATGCATCAACTTCCTCAAATGATTAGTAAGGATGTTTCATAAAGATGATCTGTGGGTATCAAGCTCCTAAGTGTCCTATTTAGAAGATCATATAATAGGAAGTTAGGTAACTAGTTTTAAGATATTCTGTCTATTGTCTGTGTGAGCTGGACAAGCCATTCATTTTCTGTGTCACTTCTCAGATGATAACTAGTGAAAAAAAATTGTTGGGGCTGGGAAGGTGGCTCAGTGGTAGAGTGCTTGCCTTGTATGCCTGAGGCCCTGGGTTTGATTCCTCAGCACCACATAAGCAGAAAAAGCAGGAAGTGGCACTGTGGCTCAAGTGGTAGAGCACTAGCCTTGAGTTAGTGTTCTACCCAGTGTTCAGGCCCCATGACCAACAACAACAACAAAAATTGTTCTACCAATGTCGTAGTATTGTTGAGATGATTTTCCAGAGTATCTTAAAAGAGGCAGCAATGATGATTACAATTCGTTCTTAGTCCTTTATAGTTTCTTAGGTTTAAATCCAGAATTCCTTTATGGGCAAGTCTTAGATGATTTACATTTCTTAATGATTTTAATGTATCATTTTGAGAGCTTTGATTTCTTCCATGCAACGATCTGCTGTCTCTCCACATATAATTCTAGAGCTCTGAGACAGGTGTGATTTCCTCACTCAAGCTAGAAGCCTCCCTCTCTGGGTATTGGTTTTGCTAGAGATACTTCTTTTTATTCTAAACTTGGCAAGTTAGCCCATCTTCCCAGCCAGTCTGCCCGATCCACAGTCCCCAAGGCTTGTGAGAGGCTCAGCTCTGGCATTGCCGCATTCCATTGTAATGAGCCCTTGCATATTTTGGCCAACAAATCCCCAATTTCACCCTTGAATTCCTTCACTGCTCTCAGGCGGGTGCCATCTGGTCCTAGTGATTTATCTACATTTAGTTTGTCAATTAGGTATAAAATCACTTGCACATCTACTGCCATTTGAGTTGGTATCTCTGCCTTGGTGGTCCCAAAGGACAGTCTGGAAGTGGAGATTTTATAGAATCACATAGAATGGTAGAATCTCAGAGATCAGAGGGCCCTTGCTTTTTAGAGGGAAGTTTAGCATTCAGATATTCATTCATTCAATAAAAAATGGCTGAGCATATTACTGATTAGCTACTCTGTACTGAGCACCTACTGGTACCAGGCCAGTGCTGGGGTGTAGCAGATGCAAGGTAGATCTAAAATCATCCCTGATGACTTTCTCAGTATCACACTCACACTAATGGTTGAGCTAGAAAAAGGACTGAAACCCTCTCTCCCCTGCTATTCTAACTCCCAGAATCATAAAGGTAGAGACGAAAGCAAGGAAATGATGGTGGTGGTAGAAACGAAGTTATGAGGAATGAAAGAAGAACTAGGGAATACAGAGGGTGAGAAGAAGCAAGTGAAGATGGGAAGAACCATGTTGGATGAAGAGAAATTGGGAGTAGAGAAGGAATATGGCAATTCCTGATTGGGGTAAGGACAGAAGCCAAGAATAGATGGCAGAATTCTCTGGCCCAATTATCCTCTCTGTACTTCTCAAACCCAACCTAGTGAGCAGGAATGGAGGTGAAGGCAAAGTGACCACTGCTGTACAAAAAGTTGGCTCTGCTGTGAGAGAGATTGTCAAGACAGACATCCATGCACCTGTCAGGTGATTCTCTCTACATCCCCGAGAATCCAGAAACTGCTACCCAGGTAAAATGTAAAAAAAACCCACTGGGAACTGTCTCTACAATGTGAAGAAAGAACTCAGCCTTGATAATGCAGGGCCTTGGAAGAATAGAGCCAGGGTTCTGGGGTCAGGAAGGAGGTAGAAAAGGGAGGCCAAGGGAGAAAGATACAGGTCTCTCTATACAAAACTGTACAGATTGATGCTAGAATCATAAAGGAACATCTCACCTTACTTTCTGGACATCTGCTCTATTCCCCTAAGCCTTTCAGATAGCATTACAATGAACAGGAAAGGGATTTTACGCTCTGAAGCAGAGGTCTAGAAGTCCAGTCATAAGATAATGATTTAGTTCAAGGCAGAGGCCAGGATGACAACTGAAGTGCTAGTTTCTATTATTGTTTGGAATATTTACTACATACTGCTGGGGGAGGGGAGGGAGTCAGAGACGAGACTCCTTACAACAGGATGGGCTTGATTGTATGACTTGGGTGCTGGTCCCTGTGGAGAGGTGAAAGTCCCTACTCCACTGCATTCTGAGGCAGCTGCACGTATGCTCTAAGCCAGTAAAGGAGAGTCAGGATCTCCTGCCTAACTTCTAAGCATACGCTTTTAGAACCGGCTCTCCATTTTTTTTCCCTGAGTCTGTTACTCAGGATAATAGTACTCGTTCCCAGAGTAAAGACAATGTGAAATAGAGGCAGAAGTAGATAATGGAAATTGCAGCAAACACAGCGTGACATTTGTTCACAATTCCCCATGAGTTTCTACACAGGATTTGAAACATGGGTGAGAAATAAACTCTGTCGTAAGCCATTTATATTTGGTGACCATTTGTTCCCTCAGCCTGAGCTAGCTTATACTAACAGATGATGTAGCTGTGAGAGATGGCAGTGCTGGACATTCTTGGTATTGGTAGTAAGTCAAGAAAAAGGTCAAAGACAATAAATCAGCTACATAAATAGTTCTGTTCCACAAAGAGAGAGAGGAGGGAGGGAGAGAGGGAGAGATAGACAGACAGGTGGACAGGCAGGCAGGCAGATTCAGAGAAGACAGGAGGGATTTGGGTGCCTAAAAGACTGAGGCTAAAAATTACATTGAATGAAACGTAGGTGGGCCTCACCTGTTAAAACGATGGGCTATGGCATCAAATCATCTTCCTCTACTGCGTTGGAGCAGTTACCTTGTGTTTAAGTTTCCTCTGGTCTGAAATAAAGAGGCCCTTCATTATAGGGTTGTTGTTAGGACCCAATGCATCACCCATCTGTACCCAGTGACCTCTGTATGTGTTTCCAACTCATAGTATGTGCTCAGTAGACATTGGCCATCGCTATTCTGTCCAGAACTCCTGTTTTGCAGATCATAAAACTGAGCTCCCCAGAGGGTGTATTACTCGCTAGATGTCGTACAGCTGCTTGGTAATGGCCAAGTTTCCATTGCAGCCAGCCAGAAAGTGGGTTGATTCTGAACAGCATGGGTGTGGACAGCTAATGACAAGCATTTAATTTGCACTTAAGCCAAAACAGTTGTTAGTAAATTAAACATTGATTGTAAAAAAAAAGGCCTCCAATTAAGATTTACTAATTATATCACGGGCTCAATTGTCATGCAATTTATATACAATTACCCCAGAACAAACATTTAATTACTTTCCTCTTAATACATTGAACTAATATTGTTCCTCAAGCTGTTGGATAGGAATATAAAAACATTTAATTTACATGGAAACATGAAATCAGAATGAATGAGACAGCAACCACATTGTCCTGTCTGTTGGTCTGACATCACTTGGGTTAATGAGAGGGAAGAAGATGAGGAGAAGGAAGTCCTTGTGTCTGCGATTATGAAAGGAGAGGTGTCTAGGAATGTAGCACTGCCCTGAAGTGAATGATCCAGAGTCCCTGTAGGCATGGTGGAGGTATAGTGAGCCCTGCACCTGCATGTGTCCTTCCTTTTCCCCAAATACTCGTTCCTATTACATCAGAAGTTGATGTCACAGATCCAATGCAACATAAAAGTGACGCTCCCAAATACACACATGCTGCACCCTAAATTGCCTGGCACAATCTGTTCCAAAAGAGTTCCACCTGCAATAGGAAGCCATTAGATTTTTTTCCAGGCTGGAAAGTGGCATGATCTCTGGCTCGCACATTAGTCAAGCTGAGACTGAAGGGAGCCTGACAGTGAAGCAAAAGCACCTGTTAGGCTGTCCTTGGGGGCCCATCTGAGTCTGAGATGCTCCAATCTGAAGGAGGGAGGAAAGACCTTGGAGGAGGAAGACCCTGAGAGCCTGGCATGGGAAGAGCACAGAAAGGGCAGGGGTGAGAGCTTCCGGGAGTGAAGGCTGTTGCCTGGGCTGGCTTCTTGGTTCTGTACTTGGAGAAACATCCATGTTCCTACAGTACTTAGCAAACATTCTTCCCATGGAGTTGTCCACTGAAACTGTCCCTTGTATGTTCTGGGGGCACCAAGCCTCAGGTTGTTCCAGAATCCACGGGATGTTTAAGGGTTTGGTTTGGAAAAGGAGCTACCAAATTTGTAGAAAAGCCATTATTTCAGACTCATAGCTGATGGATCCTGATATAAAGCATATTAATTAAACATATCTGCTCAAGAAAAACTTGAGTTTGAGTCACAGAAGGAGGGGGGGACTGAGAAGAGTGAGGTCTTAGAACTTTTTTCATTCCTCAAATCTGAAGCATGGGATTTGATTTTGCGTTGGCTGGGTCAAATACCAGCTATGGCTTTTGTCAGGTGAATTCCTCTCTCGGAACCTGTGGCCTCTGTTAAACAGAAGCCATCCCAATACCAATGGTCTACCTGAAATGCTAGTCAGATGGCCATGGTTAGAAGCTGACAAATGATGAGAGAAATATGCCTGGGGGTACTGTGGCCTTACCATTTTCTCTAGGATATGTACTGTTAGAAAAACAAAAAGACCCTGGTTTTGAAGTGACTGGATTTTGTCTACCAAGAACAAGTGCCTATGTGAATATGGGAGCCATCACCGCCCAATCTCTACTTCCCCAGCAGACTTGTTTTCAAGTCTCTTCCTGTGATCTGATCAGACTAAAAGAATTTTCCCAATACTAATTGCCCAAGATGTGGCAAGAGCTGAGGTGGCTATTTTAAGTATATTACTTCAGATTCAGACAATATATTTCTATTATGAAAATTTGCAGGATGTCTTTGAAATGGAGAGTATTGTTGAGTGTCCATTGCAGTGCAACTTGCGAGGTTATTGAATTCTGTTCTTTGCAATGTCTTTGAGCTACTTTACAACTCTGTACGTCCTTAAAAAAACGATATTGCAAATGAAGTCTCTTCTAAAGATGGCAGTTGAATTTTACTCAGTGATTAATGACCACTTTTTCAGATACATGTGAATTTGTGTTCCTTATCCATTATATATTTTCTTTAAATTCTTCAAATTCTACCTTCATCATTCACTCCCATGTATCAAGTGAGTTTTCTCTCTATCTTTTCTGAATTCTTAGTTTGATCTCTTATCCCAAAGATTAGCAAGAGAAAACCAAAAGGAAGCTGATTAACTGGAAACTTTATGCATGAAAGAGTATACCCAGAGAAACAATCCATCAAAAAGCTATGCTTTAGACTCGAGACATCAACACCCTTAAGACTTGGACTTAAACATCATTGACCATTGAGCCAAAGAAGGGAGGCATGGGAAGGGTTACAGGTATCAGAAAGAAACCCATAAACACAAATGTTGTTTTTTTTTTTTTTGGTTGGTCATGGGGCTTGAAGTGTGGGCCTGGGCGCTGTCACTGAGCTCTTCAGTTCAAGGCAAGTGCTCTACCACTTGAGCCACAGTGCCCCTTTTGGTTTTCTGGTGATTAATTGGAGGTAAGAGTCTCATGGACTTTCATGCCTGGGCTGGCTTTGAACTCAGCCTCCTGAGTAGCTAGGATTATAGGCCTGAGCTACCAGCACCCGCTAAAAATAAATCTTGTTATGCATATTTCAGTTTTTGTTCTCTCCATTGATAAATTCCCTGGGGGAAACATCCTTTACCAATGGAGATTTTCTTCATTACCCTAGAGTTCTCTTCATAAAAAGATAACTTCCACTCTGATTTCTATTTCTTCTATATCTTCAGCTTCTCAAAATACATAGCTCAAGCCATCCTTAGGCCATATTCTGGAGGCATATTCTATGATGTACATTCTGATCTCTTGCATTACCATATTCCAGACATAGTGCTAGACTCTGGGAAGTCAAAATGGGTTAAATCCCAACAGGTACTTCATGAGAGAATTGCTTCTGTAGGGGGCGGGGGGGGAATACTTCTTTAGAGTTCACTGGGAAGCATTTGACTCAGGGAGAGGTGGTATTTTGTGTTGTGGCTTGTGTGACTGCTGGTGTCAGCTGAGAAAATGTATACAAGAGAGATCCAAGCAGAGGAAACAGAACAAATGGAGGATATAAGTTCTCCAACATGAAATAGGCTGTTCATAGGACTAGAGGCAGCTAGCCATGCACACTGGATGGAGCTGGGGAGGCTGGGCATGGAGACTAGGCAGCAGAGGCTGACCCAGGTCAGACCAAACTATCTGCATGCTAGATGAAGGGACTCTGACTTCATTCTATGTATCAAGGGTTGGCCCTTCTGTCTGTAAAGGCCCAGACCAGATGATCAATTGAGACTGTGAAGTCTGCCACAGCAGCTCACTGGGAAGCAGCCGTAGGTGTGAGTAAATGGCTGAGGCTGTTCCAATAAAACTTTATTTACAAACACAGCACCCTCATTACCCTTGCAATAGTTAGCCTCGCCCTACCATGAGCAGTGGATGGATGGGGAGGATGAGGAGAAAATTTGTGTGGCCATAACATGCAGGACAGATTGAGACAGAGGCTTGGAGCCAGAGAAGACCTCCCAATTGTGAAAGAAAAGAAATGCAAAAACCATCTGGGGCCCAAAAGAGGATCCTGGCCCTTTAACAAATAAGGAGGTAGACAAAAGAGTTAGTTACAAGTAGATCCCAGATCCCAGTCTGGATGAGAACTAAAACAGCAACTAGGTGATTTAATTTTAGCCAGTACCTGCTGGTTCTATAACAGATACCTAGATAAAGATATTCATGAGGAGTTGCAAAAACAAATCAGAAAAGTTACTTGCCAATTACCTATTACCCAAAAGCACCAATTCATTTTTAGATGCAAATGCTACCTGGAGGTGAAGGGGAAAGGGACAGGGCTGGCAGGCACAGGGAGAGGAGCTATTTTCCAAAACAGCTTTTTGCTAACTGGAAAGGAAATAGACACATCTGGAAACTTCAAAACTGTTTGCATAAGCCAGTGCAGTCTGCTCAGGCTCTGTTTCTCAAAACCCCAGGTGTTACATAAGATAATGTTACTAAAATGTTGGGGACTTCGGGAGAAAGACTGTATAAACATGTGGTTTTACTATAGCTCATAAAAGATGATTGTGTGGAAACTTCAGAAAAATGGAAACCCAGCACAGTATAAATGAATGGCTTCCTTTCTCATTTTATTGCCGTGTCTTGCTCAAGGCTTGGGGATGTGGTTAGAATGGGTATCTAGGGGCCAAGCCAAGGTACTAGGATTGAGCAATTTGCCTCCATTTGTCTACTGGGGTCTTTTGACTCTGACATGTTAAAAACAGAGAGGAATGTGATGCTAGTTGTAGGCATGTATTTGCGGGTGCTCTGGGCCATGCTTGTGAAGGAAAATGAGTGACTGTAATGCAATCAGTAAAGGCTAGAAAGAGTCGGTTGTTTCGGGTTAGCTGGGACTGTGTTGAAATTCCAGAGGAAGCTGACCTCCAAGCATCGCTTCGCTATTTTCCATTTCCTCAAGTAAAAAATGAAATGTGAAATGGACCCATTTGTAGCCGCAACATCTTGTTTTTATTTGCCCACAAGGGGACAGAATGGCAGTGTCTTTGAAAAGCCAGCTGTGTGTACGGCTCCAGGGGCTGGAACACCAGTGCATGAAAAACCTCTGTGTTCAGAATGCTGGAAAATCCGGCAGGAAGAGCACATGGAGACAGGAGAGCGGGATACCTCTCGTTTTGCAGACTCCTTCCTTAGAGTAGCCTCCCTGGTTGGTACTCAGTCCACTGGAGTTGGGAAACAAGAGTGGATACAGAGGAGGTGAATGTGCCTGGGGACCACGAAGAAATCTCTCCTGATCACAAGTCTGTTTCCTGCCAGGAAGAGTGCATGGATCATGGAAGCTTGAGAACCTGGTGGTCAGGATGCAAATGCTGCATCTGTCACTTGCTAGAGTCCAGGCCTCAAGTGAGTTACTTCATCTCGTGGAAGCTCCTTTCTTCATTTGTAAAAAATAAAAGACACAAACAGGATGCAAATATCTCCAGACTTTGTAGAGACTTTGTCAGTCCCCCAAGCCCAGGTCTTGTCCATTCACTGCACCCCAGCCTGTAGCAAGGTCATTGCCAAGGACAGACAGGAAGTCCAAGTTCAACTCTGGTTTCCCTTATGGGATCCCAGAATGGCTTCTCTGTGATATAAATTTGGGTGAGGGAGAAACTGAGGCAGCCTGAAAATGACAGACAGGTAGGCCAGGGCACCCCACAGGAAAGAGAATCTTCTGGAGGTCCTGCTCCTCCCTGGTTGAGCCATTGAGAGCCAATCCCACCACCCACTTGAGCTTGAGTCTATGTCCTTGGGATCATTGGGATAATGAGGAGGAGGTGGTGGCTGGGAAGCAAATGGAATCACATATGGAAGAACACACAGCAAAAAATGCTGATCTGGATTTGATGACGGTGATCAGCAGGTCTGGGTTCACAGGTTAATCTTCCCTTCCAACTCTTCATTTAGCAAAACCCAGCACTGGGAGGCCTGTGAGGGGAAGAAAGTGGTGCTATGCTCCAGGAAATTGGGATTGGGATCTCATCATTATGCACCAAGGTCTACAGAGAGGCTTGGTAAGTTAGGGAGCAGTATTGTCACAGCAGTCTTTAGAAGAGAAGGCAGCCAGGCGCCGGTGGCTCACACCTGCAATCCTAGCTACTCAGGAGGCTGAGATCCGAGTATCACAGTTTGAAGCCAGCCTAGGAAGGAAAATCTGAGACTCTTATCTCCAATTAATCTCTCTCTCTCTCTCACACACACACACAAAGTCAAAAGTGGGGCTGTGGCTCAAATGGTAAGTTCCAGGTTTGAGCACAAAAAGCTCAGGTATAGCACCCAGGCCCTGAGTTCAAGCCCCAGGACTGGCACAAAAAAGAGAATGCATTCCACAGCTTGGTTAGGGGGCAGGCACCCAACATCCCCACAGGTGAGAAAGCAATGCCCTTGACTTTTCCTTAGACCCATCCTCTGCCCACATCTCCCTTGCTCTGCCCTGTTCTGCTTTGGCCTGGAACTTCCAACTCTGCTCAGTTAAGACAACCACCAATGTGAGGCAGAGAACTAGAGTCTGTCATGGAGATCACTCCTTACTACATGCTGTGGTTTAAACTTGCAGAAGGCCATAGCTGCTTTGAGGGCCTTTTTCTGGAGCTGGACAAGGGTGAAAATTGGGTGTGTCGCTAACAAGGGTTTAGGACAGAGAGTCTCCAAGCTGGCTTATACCCATCTCCTCTGCCATAGCGGCCTCTTGGCTACCTCACACCCTGTGGGGCCCCTCAGTCACAGTGTGGCTTGTACCCTGAAGGACAGATAGCCCTCTGTGTGCAGGAATGTGCTGGAGCAGGGGGGGGCATCCAAGGTCTTTAGAAGAAAGCTTGTATTTGAAAGAAGAGCAGGTTGAGTTTCTAGGACTTGATTAGCCAAGTCATTTACAGCCAAAGGTCGAATATCATGTGGGTAGGAAGCAGATTCCCTGGGGTTAGGAGGATGCCTGTGGAGCTGGTAGAAGGTGCGGGCCTAACCATATCCAGAATGCACCCTTTTGTAGGTGCATTCAATTAAACAGCTCGGCTTCCGAAGAGAAAGTTAGTCATTTTACTGGAGAAAGATTGGTTACCCAGCTATCCCAGCTACAGCCATTTGGCTAGTCATGTACTGCACAGAATGTACACTTTCCTTCCTTCCACAGTACTGGGCACACTGCTAAGTACGTGTGCAAAGCTGTCTTCTGTGTGGCCTATCTGGCTCAAGGAACAGGAACAGATCTGTCTCTCCTCACTGAAAAGTCCCCCACTGCTTGCCTGTTGTAAGGGAGCCTTAGTCTGAGGGAGACATGGCCTGTCCTCAGGAGTCACCCCCACCCCGCTCCCCAACCCCTGCCCCATCTGCTTGGGGGATGAACCAGCACTGCAGAAATTCTGATCTTGTAAATGGAGTCAACTACAGACAGAGCTAAGGAAGGGGTTCCTCCAGGCCTCAAGTGCGGACTGAAAGTTCCTGGGAGCAGCTGAGGTCGACATGGCCTGTGTCAGGGCCCCGGGCCTGTTCATGTACACAGCTCCCAGATGTACTGCTTGCAGGCTGATCATTTTTGCACGGTCAGTTTGCAATATGGGCTTGCAGCGTTTCACCAGCCGTGTCTAATTCTGTAATCTATTTGTCCTGCTCAAGTTGTAAAAAAAACAAGCCAAGGGCTAAAGGTCAGGTGGTGGGGCCCAGCTGGCCAAGCAGTAAACCGGGTGGTGTGTGAGGGATTATGGCCCCTTCATGTGACAGGGTAAGTGGGGGTATCCTGCAGGTTGGGCACTTGGCCCCTCTCTCCTGCGGGCTGCTGGAAGTGTTGGTGGCTGGAGCAATCTGGCAGTAATTCTGTGGTTCTGCTGTAGAATAAGCCATGGGGAGGGCAGACTACCTGAAATATTCAGTCTTGCTGCTGTGAGTCTCTACCACGCAACTAGCAACCCAGGGGCATAAATCCATCCATGCATTACATAGCTGTACCCTGCCTTTCCTTGGCACCTAGCCCCTTCCTCTAAGCAGGGTGGAGCAGAGGAGGGCCCTAGGCTTGGGAGCAAGTAGGGACAGTGAAGGATGGGACGCTTGAGTTACAAAGTCAGCCTAGGTCTCCTGAGCAGGATCAGAAGCCATGAAAGGGTTGGGGCTGCATCTGTCATTACTGATATGTAGACTAAGGATGAGCCACTGCCCTCCTGAAGTCAGACCTCCCTCATTCCATCCCAGGGGCCCTGACCCTGCTCCGTACTGGAAGTCATGGCCAGGCGCTAGAGGAAGAGGGGGACTTGGGAAGCAGGCCACAGTGCATCTGCTTTTTATCTTTGTCCTTATTTCTACTATGCCTGATAAATATTTAGGGGATTCATGGGAGAGCCAGGGAGCCAGATGGACCCCGAGAGAAATTTCTTTTGACGGGGAGACTGGACTTTCTTCTTGTCTGGAGGGGGAGGTGGGGGATTTGGGTCTAGAGAGGCCCAGAGCTGGACATCCCTTTTTGAAACACCCCTCCAACAGAAGGCATGATCCAGACGGTGGTTTATTGCTTTGCCATGGCTCCTGTTCCATCATGCTCCAGGATTTTTCTCTGATCCAGGGGGAAAGATGGCTCTCCACCTTCTTTCTGATGAGTGAACTGCCAGATATGGGAGCTGCTCCAGAGTAAAGTTCTTAAGAGCCGCAGGCATGCTTTTGTGGGGGAAAGTGAAGAGTAGGTGGTTGTGAACCTTGGCAAATGATTTCTTGACTCTTCAGTTTGGGCAGTGGAGGACATTTGTCTAGGAGTCTCGGAGAACATTCCCTAAGGAGTGGGTGAGAGGAGGTGTGTTTACTCTGTGCATGCCCAGGCCGGTAGGGGCTCTCCTCAGGCCCTGTTGCCCCTTCTGCCTAGCGGTTCAGTAGTTCCATGTCTCCTGGAGAAATGTCTTTCCCTCTAGGGCAGAGGATGTTAGCCTCCTGTGCCAGACTTTTGCATCTAGCAGTGGAGAAAGCAGCCCAATAGACTTTGGAGTGAGCTCCTGTATAATAGTTGAATAATAAACCTCCATGCTACGGGTGAGGCCAAGTGGGAAGAGAGGAGGAGGCTTTGGGTTCTAGTTTATGTTTTTATTTGATCCTGGGCCAATACTTCCTGGTGCTATGTGGCTCTCGGCGATTTCTTTCAGTTTCCATATTGGGAAAATGAACATAATCACTAAAAGGGATGAAAGGACCGAGCTTGTACTAAAGTCCTATAACTATGCTGGCGTGGAGAGCATTTTAGATCCCTTCTTCAGTGGATAGCATGGACTGGCCCATTGATCAGAATTAGGGACCCATCTCCCTCCTTCCAAGGTTCCTTAAAGCGACAGCAGCCACCATCCCCTGGTCCCCCAATGTTCACTGTGGCTAAGGCTCCAGGCTAAGCCTGCCTCTCACTGTTCCAGCCCATTGCAGGAGAGAGAGCAGGGCCAGAGGGCTCAGAGGTGGCGAAGGTAGGGGGCGTCTAAGAGAGAGGGTGGAGTTCCAGGAGGGAGATGGAGTGTAGTGCACGTGCTCTGTGACCTCAGAGGCCGGGGCCTAGCTGTTTGAAATGCATGACTCACTGGAGTGGAAATACCAGAGGAACCCCAACCTCCCTGTGGTCTGAGGAGCTGATGTGGGGTAGGGACTGGATGAGCCCTGAGAGATGAAATAAGCCCTGAGGAGTCTTGAGGTTGGGTCTGTGTCTCCTCCTCCCACATTACCACCATCCCTGTGCTTTCCTGGCACTCCCTACTCCTCAGCTCCCAGAGACTCACAGGCCATCCATCAAAGACACATTTCTTCCCAGCCTGGGCCACTGGGCTGGGGAGAGCAGGCTCGTCAGCCTGCACTCAACAGGGATCATTAAAAAAAGAAGAGCTCCATTTCTTTTCATAGATTTCTAGGCTGGCACAACCCACAGCCCAGGCCTGGAGCAGGATCTGTGATCTGGTCCTTATTAAAGACTCATCAGGGTAGCTTATGGCCAGACAGGAAATTGAAACTGACTCTCAGGGGAGATCTATTACTTTGTCACTTAAGGACAGCTGCCATTTTTGCACGCAGGGCAGAGGCAGGGAGAGGGCAGGCAGGGACTAAGCCCCCTCCCTTTGCCCTGTCCGGGAGAGGCTGCCAGCTAGGTGGTAAGGCCACCACCCCCACCTCCCAGGGCAGGACTCATGGGCGAATGAGCCAGCAAGGGTCTATCCTTGTCTATTCTTGAAAAGAATCCATGTATGTGGTGGTAATAGAAACTCATAGAAAGAGAAGACCAAGCTCCAAGAAACCAGGACCTAATAGTTGAAATAGAAAATTGAATAAACACTATTAATCCATGGTGTTATTATATATAATATATACATAACATATATGTATAATCTATCGTTATTATAACACTATTATACTATACACAATATGTTCTATTCTATATAATATACACTATGCATTATATATACCATATATACAATATAGAATGTGTAATGTATATGCTATATATTACATAATACACTATGTAGTGCACTATATAATACACTATATAACATAACAATATGCTATATAGTGTATTATATAGTGTTTTTATATATTGTATAATATGTAATACACAATACACTATAAATATATAGTAATATATAATACTAGAATATCTGTTGTGATATATAACATATAATATAGAGTATATTATATATAGTATACATGGTATATTAACAGCATTTATATAATATATAATAGTGTATTCTATAATACATAATTATGTCCTGTATATTGTTATATAGTATGATATTATATATAATTATATATGACACTATTATTCCCCTTCCTAAATTCCCTCAGAACTGTCACTCCTAATGTAGCACCAACGTAAAGTGACAGTTTTTCTCATCATCATCCAACCCCCAACAGTACTGTTTCCCCTCCAAACAAGTGACCCAGGCTGATTCCTGAGCACTGGTTTAACTTCCTACCCTGTCCCCAGTCCCCTAGCACCCCAGCAGAGACACCTGTCTTCTGTCTTGGGGATCCTTTATCTTTGAGCATGCTCGTGAAATCTCACCATCTTCTTTGCCTGGCTGATCACTTCTCTCTCCAGAGTTGTTTCATTCTTTGTTACAATTTTGTTTCTGGGAACAAATCAACTAATTCCTTGGCAAGACAGATAATGGTCCTTAAAATAGTCTGGGCCTGCAAAGAAACATAGGTCCCATGGTTTCCCTTATTTGCAATAACTTGTATATGACTGAGACAAGGAAAAACAATCAGATAAGTTGATGTTAGGAGAAATTCACCCCAAGATAAGGACTCAAATATTTTTTCTTTCTTGCTGTTGTTTCTAACATATTTATAAGATTTTTTTGTTGCTTTGTATGTCCCTCCCCCATGGTATAATCCCTGTTCTCATTGTATTTGATGTTGGTATAATTTGTGGAGGGGAAGGGAAAAAACAAATTATTTAAATAGGGATACAGGTGGACCCATTGCAACAATGAGATGTACAAGATGTTATGTCGAAAAACGAACTTTACAACTTTGGTGTACCGGGGATGGGGGGGGTTGGGAGGAGATGGGAAGGGATGGGAAGGGGAAACAAAGGAGGAGGCAACAATGCTTAATAAGAAATGTACTCATTACCTTGCTCATGTAATTGTACCCCTCTGTACGGTATTTTCACAAAAAATAATAATCTGGGCCTTGTAAACTGGCTTGCCCTGTTTCTGCGTCAAGGGCAGAAGATGGTGACTAAACCAGTGTTTCCCCAAAGAAATCATTTTTTCCCCTGAGAGGCTGGAGATTTCGTGTGGAGTATCAACTCTTCTCTCCTTCCCCCTCCCTCCCTGAGGTTCCATGGGAGAATTTTCTCTTTTTCTGGAGCCAATACTTGCTGTGTTCTTTTCAAGCAGCTGGAGTCCTTTCATCTTACCAGCTCTGTGAATCCAGTGATGAATTGAGCCCCCTGGGCTCATTGGCTGCTACAAAGTCAGCGGTTAAATTCATGGCCAATCCCTGGCTGATGAAGGGACCTTCGTGACCCAACGTGAGATTCCTTCAGGACTTTATTTTAAAATCACTCCTATTTTGGTTTGCTACTTGGCCTTTTACATTTAAGATTTAATATAAAACTAACTGGCCTTAAATCCTTTCAGACAATAAAAAATTCAATACAGCTACTCAGAAGGCTAAGGTCTGAGGATTGTGGTTCAAAGCCAGCCCAGACAGGAAAGTCTGTGAGACTCTTATCTCCAATAACCACCAGAAAACCAGAAGTGGCGCTGTGGCTCAAGTGGTAGAGCACTGGCCTTAAGCTGAAGAGCTCAGGGACAGTACCCAGGCCCAGAGTTCAAGCTCCATGACTAACAACAACAGTGACAAAAAGCCAATACACATACACTGGTGTGTAAAGATGTGCACCTCTCAGTGTGGTCTTCTCCCCTTCCCATTTAACCACCCAGTCGTCAGGCATTGCTTACATTGACAACTTGCTGCTCTGGTCATGACTCCCCATCCATCCATTGCATCCTGTAACTGCCAAGATGGTCTTTCCATTTGTAAATAGAGTGGAGTCATTTTCTGCTCACAGTGCCCCAGTGTTATGGTTTGGATAGGAAGGCTTTCCCCGAAATCCTCATGTGCTGGAGGCTGCAGTCTCAGTACAGCAGTATGCAGGGGTAGAGATTTGGAGAAGCTGACTAGAGTGCAGACTCTGTTGCTGGATGCATCCATCGATGGATTCATAATTTGACAGGACGGTTGGGAGGTAGGGGAATGAGGTCGGGCCTCATTTGGAGGAGTAGGTTATTGAGAACTTGGAAAGATAAATCTTGACCCTTTCCCCCTTCTCTTTCTTCCTATCTTTTGTGTTGTTGTTGTCATCGTCATTGTAGGGTTTGAACTCTGGGCCTGGGCACTGTCCCTCAGCTCTTCATCTCAAGGCAAGCACTCTACCACTTGAGCCACAGCGCCACTTACGGTTTTCTGGTAGTTTTCTTTCACTTTCTGTCTCTATCTCTCTTTGTCTCTGACTGTTTCCATCTCTCTGTCTCTCTGTCTCTCTGTCTCTCTGTCTCTCTCTCTCTTTCCTATCTACCATGAAGTGAACAGCTCTGATCCATCACACCCTTTCTTCCAGGATGTTGTGCCTGGCCTCAGGCCCAAAGCAACAGAGCAGACTGATCAAGGACTGACACCTCTGAAACCATCAATGAAAGCAATCTCTCCTCTTTGAACCTGTGTCTATTTCTCTCCAGTGTTTGTCACAGGGCTGACACGCAGCTAACGCATCTCTCAGCATCATTTACTCTTCTCCTGCATAGCAGGTGACGCTCTCCCTCCACTACACCTGGTCTTGCCTGCCTGTGTGTCTGGCCTTGCTACTTCTTTCTCTACCAACCCCAAGACCGCCCATTTGACATTCCAGAAATCTTGAAAACCCCCTCCAATTCTATATCCTCATCCACCCACCAATCTTCTATTCCTTCCGTGAGGCTTACCTTAGAAACACCTCCTCTCTGAAGACTTCCCTGATGCTCCAAGCTCGTACTCCAGCGGTGGAACTTAACAGATCTGGTTACATTACTATGCAAATCTGAAGAATCTCATGACCTGAAATGCTTGCATACAAAATGTTTTCAGAGGTGAAATGCGGGGTTGGGGGGGGAGAGACTAATCAGCAGTGGGGGAAGCTAATTGGGTTGAGAAAGTTAGGTAGGGCAGGCTTTTCTCTTACTCTCATGACAGGTGTGGTTCGAACACAGAATGAGGGCTGCAAAACCACACATGAACAGGAGAACCTTCCCACCACTGTCATGGCAGTTTTCAGTCTGTCCATGGACTTGTTCCAAGACTGCCACCATTGTTTATGTTTAGCCAGCAGTCAGGACATTGAGCGACTTCAACCTACATAAGAGGGTAATAATGAGCCTGCCCTATCGACCTGGGCACTGAGATGCTCTTGAAGAGGCACTCCACATGTCCTGAAGTAGTGACTCGCTATGTGAGGCCAAGTCAGCAGCATGCGCATACCTCAGAACTTGTGACAGATGTTAATTCTCAATCACTACCACAGACTCCTGAGAGGGCCCTGGGAGGTGAGCCTGAGCATCCTGTGCTAAACCCTGCAGGTGATTTTTCCCACAGGGAAGTCATGCATGGCTGCTCAGCCTAGCTAAGTTAAGGCTTGAGAAATCGGAAGCTTGCTGGGTAGTTTTTCAACCCTGAATAGTTCTAGAAGAAATGATAAAAAAAAACACCCAAAACCTAATTCCTAGCATTCATACTTTTGGAGTAATTTAAAAAATGCATTTGCAATCAATGAGTTTAGATTCTTATTGAAAACATGCTATCTGAGATAGTCTCACAAATTCATTGGGAACTCATATTTAATTATTGAAAACATAGTTTATTACGCAGAGTTTTTTGCAATTACCAAAATGTATGGTGCAGTTTAATGAGGTCCATGATGTGTTACCCATCTTCAACCACTGCCAACTCATGGACTGGCCTACTCCGGCCATGCCCACTTCTCCCTCCCACTGACTAGGAAGCACAGCCCACATAGCGTAAGATATCATGGTGGGGATATCAATATGAGGGTCCTCATAAGAATATCAAGTATTCAATCAGTGTTCAAACTTCTCATTGTCTCATGAATGTCATGAAGTTTTTTTCATGTTTTGTGTGTGTGTGTAGCTGTTTTGAATCAGGCACACATAAAGTCCACCCATGATGACGCTAGTTCCTCCTCTTTATTTTTAATCCTTGGTTTACTGCTCCCTATATATTTTTTTAAATTTCCTTGGTGTGTATTTGTTAAAGGAAACCAATTTGAAACTCATGATTGATTTTCTTAGGCCTATGATTTTAAAGTTGAAAACTGTAAAATCACTTGACTAAATTTAGTAAAGATTCCAAGGGCTTACTCCAGTTGTTTGAACACTTGGAAACTGTTCTTGTTAGGACTAAATGTATTTGAAGGCTTTAGGGGAAATAAGATGCTAACATAGTAAATACAGTTTGAATATTTAGTAAGTTTAGCTAAATGTGGACACCAGATTTGCTCGTTCAGGTTGAATTAAACGTGTTCAATTTAAATGAACAGACCCATATTCAACAGACCCATTGAAAGGTCTTTCTTATGTAAAACATGCTAGATTTGTAAATGAAAATAACAAGAGATGACTGAATAGAGGCTGGAGCAAAACTGAGCTGATACTTGTTTTCAAGACAAATAAAAGCCCAAGTCATTACAGTTAACTTTTGCATACAAAAATGGACAAACCCATGCTGGCATTTTCAGTCTATTAAAAGATAGTAAATACTACATTGCCTGGTAGTGGCTGGTATCCTTCTTCTCCCCCCGCCCCCGCCACCCCGCCCACACACAGCCCTTTTACATTATCAAATTAAGGCTGTCTGCCAGCTGAGACTTTTCAACCTTGGTCCAGTTCCTATGGTAAATGCAGGCAAGGGGAAATGTTCTCCAGCTCTACCTTCAATACTGTCCCTGATGCTGGCACACTGTCAGCTTCCTAACATGACTGTTGATGCTGACAGCTATCGATCTGCCTAAAGTTACTCCACTCTAGGCTATCCCACATCCCCCAGGAGACAAACCAACTTAGAATTCTTAAATGTAGCCAAGAAGAAGCAACAAAAGATCATATTAAAAGTTGGAAGAAGCTGGACACTGGTGGCTCACGCCTGTAATCCTTGCTACTCAGGAGGCTGAGATCTGAGGATCCTGGTTGGAAGCCAGCCCACGAAGGAAAGACTCAAAGCTCCAATTAACTACTTTTAAAAAATGTTAAAAGCCAAAAGTGAACCTGTGGATTAAGTGGTAGAGTACTAGCTAGCCTTGAGGAAAGGAAAAGCCCTGGGGCAGCATCCAGGCACTGAGTTCAAACCCATAACTGCCCCCCCCCCAAAAAGGGAAAAAACAGCGGGAAGACTTGAAATCCAAGCCTTTCTCTCAGATTGTGAGACCTAAGAACTCTTCCTGTTGGTCTCTACCTGGTTGGTACAGCCTGGGGAAGAACAGTCACTCTCAGACAGAAAGATTTTTCCAGGAAGCTGAGAGATATAAGAACTAGAGCTAACTAAAGAGTAGAAAACAGAGTTTAGAAGAGGCAGGTGGATTTCCACTTTGATCATATCAACACTGAATCATATAAAATAAACGCCATCAAGAAATTAAGCACATCCTAGGAGATACCACCACAAGATAAAAAGATGAATTTTTTTAGCTTTTATTGCAAATACCTAACCATTCTCAGCACTTAACACATCCATTTTCCCCCATGCTTAAATTTTTTTCATTATCTTTAAAAATTGTGCTACATTTTTGAAGTAGATTTAAAAAGAAAGAACATCAGAAATTAAAAATGAGACAATGTTGTTCAGACTCAGAAACAGTGAAGATGGGAATGAATAGGAATAAAAGGGAAAGGACAACTTGGATGATTCCCACAGGAAGGGGCTCACCTTGTATGCATTGCTGATGATGAGTTTGACATGCACTGTCTGTGGTTTCAGTGTGTGTGGGCTCGCTGTGAGATGTTTAGTCCCCATCAGCAGAGTAAAAGATGGGCCCTTTCTGTGGGACATCAAAGGTAGAAAGAATCGGACTGTGGGAGATACCAATGAAGTCTCTGAGATGTACATAGATTGAAATAGGTGGTGTAGGTTGAGTCCTAATGATTGGATCATGGTGGCTTTATAAATGGAGACCACAGCGCACGCACGCACACACACGTACACACACACACACACACACACACATGCTTCCTGTCTCTTGTCCTATGATACCCTATGGTACCTCAGGACTCATCATGAGATGCAACTGTTGTAGGAAATTCAGTGAGCGGGGAATAGAGAAGACACATTTTGAGAGGTGGAATTGGGAGTCTTTATTGGCGAGCTGGCATTGGCTGGTGGACTCCTGTCTCAAAGACCTGCTGCTCAGTGTAGAACTCAAGTACCAGAAGACCTTTCAATCTAGGGGAGTAGGTCAAGGGTCAGCTTAAACTTTCGCTATAGGGATATACTTAGAGGTTACTCAGAGGTGAGTGAATCAAACCATTTAAGGAAAACTGAAGGCCAACATTTTTTGTAGCAAAAGCTCTCCTAAGGATAAACAGTGTGACTTCTGCAATTCCATGAATAGTCTCTCTCACCTCTGGGCTTTTCAGAGCTCAGTAGAAAGCCCCCTCTATCCAGTAAGGCACCAGGATGGCTGTAAGGACAAAACGATATTCCTTAGACCCAGTCTCCTCACTTTATAGCCTCTTAGATGAGAAGTATAAACCAAAGCAACCTCTTTTCTTTATAAAGTGGCCTATCTCAGGTACTTGGTGATAGTAACCCAAACCAGTCTGACATATATCATTATACTTGGTGCTGCAAGCTGGGTGCCAGTGGCTCACACCGGTAATCCTAGCTACTCAGGAAGCTGAGATCTGAGGATCGTGGTTCAAAGCCAGCCCAGGCAGGAAAGTCCGTGAGACTCTTATTTCCAATAAACCACTAGAAAACAGGAAGTGGCACTGTGGCTCAAGTGGTAGAGTGCTTGCCTTGAGCTGAAGAACACAGGGACAGCGCCCAAGCCCAGAGTTCAAGCCCCATGACCCACCCCCCCAAAAAAAAAACCAACTTGGTGCTGCAGAAAAACAATCATACATAAAAAACAGATCTTAACTACAATGCTATTAATACTGCCAATAAGTAAAGAAAATATCTTTCTCTTGTTATGATAATTTGGTAGGACAATCATTCTGAATTATAGGGCTAGAAAGTTGATATTTAAACTGGTAATACATACTTCTTTATACACATAAATACATATACATATATATTTAAAATTCCAAGAAATAAGGTGAAAAGAAACAGAATCTGACTAGACTAACAAAACTGAATAAGAAATGATACATGCTGTTATTAAAGATTTATCCCATACGAAGAATCTATTCTAGATGGATTCCTATGGTGGTTTTCTTCAATTTCGAAAAAAATCAAGAATACTTCAGTGTAATTTTTGTGGGTGAGAACCAGTCCTGGGACTCCTACTCTGGTCCTGGGGTTGAACTCATGGCCTGGGTGCTGTCCCTGAGCCTCTTGTGCTCAAGGCTAGTGCTCTACCACTTGATCCACAGCATGATTTTGGCCTTTTCTGAGTAGTTTATTGGAAATAAGAGTCTCATCGTCTTTTCTGCCTGGGATGGTTTTGAACCATGATCCTTAGATCTCAGCCTTCTGAATAGTTAGTATTGTAAGTGTGAGCCACCATTACCTGGCTTTTTCTGTTTTTGTTTTGTTTTTTGCTCAAGGCTAATGCTCTACCACTCAACCCATTACCACTTGAGCCACATCTTCACTTTTTGGGGCTTGAACTCAGAGCCTGGGCGTTGTCCCTGAGCTTTTTCACTCAAGACTAGCACTCTACCATTTTAAGCCACAATGCCTCTTCCAGTTTTCTTGTGGTTAATTGGAAGTAAGAGTCTTACAGACTTCCTGCCTAGGCTGGCTTCACATCTCCACTTTTGACTGTTTGCTAATAAACTGGAGTCTCACAGACTTTTCTGCCTGGCTGGCTTTGAATCTCAGATCTCAGCCTCCTGAGTAACTAAGATTACAGTTATGGGTCATTAGTACCAGCAGTGTTAAGTACTCCTAAGAATATAAAATTCACTGAAAAACAGATGCAAATTCCCAAATTAAATTCCCCAATTAAAACTTACTAAATAAAATAAACATCTTAAGAAAATTGTTCACTAAGTTGAACACAAGTCTACTCAGAGTTTAAGGCTGTCAGAGAGAGATGAAAAACGTCCATATAATTAGCCATGTTAGTAGAAAGACAATGTCATTATACTGTCTTCATACAACCAGAAATAACCTTTGGCATGTTGAAAAAATCCATTTGTATACAATTAGGTAGATAGATTCTTTAAATTGGATGGATAGATGAACGGATAGATCCTTTACATTATTTAAGTTAATTAAATGATCTACAATTACATGGATAGATTCTTTAAATTATTTAAGTTAATGAGTTAAAATTGATGACTTGTCTCATTTCAACCTACATCTACTGGGTTTTAGATGGAAAATACATTATACAGGTAGCAAGGGAAAGAACCACTGGAGACGTTCCTTAAAGCCAAGACAAAAGAACAAAGCAAAGGTCGCCTGTGCTCAAAGTCTGTTCGATGCAGCACTGGTAGTGCTTATGGGAAATGCTGGAGAGCAAAGACTCAAACACATAAACAAATGGGGAGAAAGAAGGCAAATATTCCTTTTTACTAGTGAACTAGAAAATCAAAAGAAATCAACCAAAAATTATGAGAGGCAATAAATGAATTCTTGGGAGTTATAGGGTATAAGCTGCAGCCTCAAGAAAATCATTTGTGTTGTTATATACCAGTAGCACACACAAAATAAAATGAAAACAAAGAGCTCATTTGTGATAAGAAGGAAAAAATTGAATTGCAACATGCACCATAAGAGATTTATTCAAATAGCATTGTAAATATTTAATGGTGAGAGAAGACATTAAGGTCTAGAGAGAGAGAGCGAGAGAGCGCACTACCGCATGCCGAGGAATACTGAACACAGCAAGAAAAGAATATATCTAGAGTTCGCTGGCCATCTTCAGCCTCAGTCATGTGCCATTTATATATCACTGTGCCCGAATACGTGAGAAAAATACCAATTTAAGGCAGGAAGGACTTGTTTGGCCTACATTTTAGGAGGTGTTAATCTACAGTTGTTTGGCTCACTTGTTGAGACAGGATGTCCTGACGGGTGGTGTGTGGTGGATCAAAGTGGCTCCACTCAGGACAGACAGGAGGCAGACAGACATGGAGAAAAGGTTAAAGGATAACACATATAAGGCCTTTAAAGACATGGCCTTAGTGACCTATGGTCTCTAGTAGGTCATAGCTCCTGACATTTCCAGCATCTTCTCACTATCACATTATGAATCCATCTGGGGATTAAGCAAATGATAAACATCGGAGCCCTCACCATCCAATCACTCCCCCCCAGTCTCACCTGTAACCACTGCTGCCTCCAGAACCAAGTCATCAGCACTCAAGCTTTCTCCAAACCAAGCCACCACTCTTGGCAACTTTCGGCCTCCTTCATTTTCTCTTTTTCATCATTTTTGCTTAATGTTTTTAGTTCTGATTCTTAGTTATTGGATTTCAAGTCTCAGTTTTTGACTCAGAATTCTCCCTTCTTCATCCTGCCCCCCTGCTCCCCCAGCATGATGAGTTCATCCCCTGTTCAGATCCACTTGTGGCTGCCATCTTAACTGACCAGTCTCCAGATGCTCTCTTCTTGGTATTCCCTGAGACAACACTGAGAGCAGTGTGCTTGGAAACATGAGGTTTAATACTGTTGTGTTCAGATTCCCTGGGTTCTGTTTTGCAGTGGAATCCACTTGGAAGAGTAGATACCAATGTCGAAATAATCTAGAAACGTTAAAAAGGTGAGAATATACTTTCTGCCTTTCTTTGTGTGTTGTAGTTCATTGGTTGAACGTATTTATGAAAGAAAAAGGTGGTACGGTAAGCTAATCTGAGAAAAGTTTCTGAGAAGACAAATGATTTATTTCCAAGGTCACATAACAAGTGTGGAGGAAAAAAAATCGAATTTGAACTTATATGTTCTTGACATCAAAGGCCAGACTCTTTTATACTACTCTTTACAAACTCCAATGGATCCAAGATAAATATAAAAGTACAACCCACAGGAAAAAAAATTACCTAGAAGAAAATAAAAACAATATTTATCTTTGCTCTGGGAGAAAATAAATTTATGAATATTAAAAATGGAGGATATCATCAGAAACATGATAGATGTGTTGAAACCTATAAAACCAAGGACTTTCTCACAATACAAAGCAATAAAACAAACATCAGAAAGAAGTCAACAGTGAAGAGAAAAATATATTTGATAAGCATAATCAGAAATATTTACTGTCCAAAATATGTGAAGACTTGATAAAATATGAAAAGTTGATACCCACAAAATAAGAGATCAAAAGAACCGAGAAAGAAATGCCAACTCCAGGAAATTGAGATTATAAATCATCTCCAGAAAAAGGCATTCACACTCTCAATTAGAGAACTGCAAATGAAAACAACTGGAAGGTGTAATTATAGATGTTTAATGAGCAAATGCAAACCGTTTGGGGGAGGTAGGAATGGACAATTTTTGCATTAGGTCTCCAAAGACTACAGTTAACCCATAACTCATACAAGGGCCTCCTACTCACAGGTTCCCTGGAGTAACTTTGAGGCAGCAGGATTCATTTTCGCTGATCCAGACTCAGCATAAAAATAAATTGAAAGTCAAAAATGACAAATGACTTAGCACAAAGTGTCATAATCATTTCTCATCTGCATAACTCAGTTACATACCTATTTTCTAGGTTGGGGTCAGTAGCCAACAGAGCTGTTTGAGTAAAGCTCATGGTGCTTTGCCAACTGGACATCTTTGCGGTCCATCAGGAAAGCTTGAAGCCAGTTACCAGAGGGAGAGAGCAAGGCCAGAGTGTGAAAGTGGATCAAGAACAGGTCACCAAAAGTAGGATGCTCTAGGGCCAAAACTAGAGATAAGGCCAGAGGCAGTGGAAGCCAGAGAGATGAAAGAGAAAGTCCAGTGGGAGGAGCTGGTTAGATCTAACTTAGAATGTGTCTTGTGCCAGTTTTCCAGGGTAGAAATGCTGGCTTATGTAAAGGGACTATTAGAAACAGACATATCAATTGACTGCCCAGATCATCATACTATTTCCCATCTCACTCCCTTAGCATACTTGTTTCTAGTTGTCTGGGACATTGTAGTGATATGATGGTATTATAAAATAAACCTTGGAGGAGTGGAACTACATCTCCCAGAATTCCCTTTTCCATGTGCTTTAGGTTAGAGTCACTACTTACTTAAACTCCACACCTTTTGTGTTCACACTTAGAAACAGCCACCAAAGGAAAGGAGAAAAAGAGAGGGCCAGAGAGAAATGGAAGAGAGAGAAATGGAAGAGAGAGAAATGGAAGAGAGAGAAATGGAAGAGAGAGAAATGGAAGAGAGAGAAATGGAAGAGAGAGAAATGGAAGGGAGAGAAATGGAAGGGAGAGAAAGAGAGAGGGAGAGGGAGAGAGGGAGAGGGAGAGAGGGGGGGAATGAATAAATGTGTAATACAATCCACAAAATTTAGGAGTGTCTGATCATGTTTAGGTTTAAAAAGTCATAAATCTTTTTTTAATTTTATAAAACAATGTTCAGCTGCAGCAGAAAGATGAAAGATAAAAACTGTTCATCTTAACCCTTCAAGATTCTTGCTGAGCAGGCTTTTAGTACTATAGAGAATGCGCTTTCAGAAAGATGCATGGTAAGTCAGCACTTGTGGCGGGTTTATTTACATGAGATGATACAGATTTTTTTATCTTTTTTTTTTTTTTTTGTCGGTCGTGGGGCTTGAACTCTGGGCCTGGGCGCTGTCCCTCAGCTCTCCAGCTCAAGGCGAGCGCTCTACCACTTGAGCTACAGCGCCACTTCCGATACAGATTTTTTTAATTGCAAAATGAATCCTACATACAGAGGAACAGTAAAACCTAGTGACAAGTTGAGGGATCATTATGAGTTTATTTAATGTCAAGAAATTACCCCTAGTCTGTTCTCAGTATCTGTGGATTGTTTTTGTCTCTGTGGATTCAGCCAACAGCAGATCAAATATATTTGGAAAAATTTGCATCTGTTGATTCAACATGCAACAGACGTTTTGTTTTGTTTTCCTGTTCTTTATTCTTTAAGCAACACAGTGGAGCAACAACTTACATAACATTGACATTGTATTTGGTATGAAATGACAGAGGATGTGGGGGGGGCTTTATGCAAAGACTTTTTTATGTGGCTTTTCATATCTAACCAAGATCCTGCAACCAGTTCTCTGCAGGTACAGAGGGACCAGAGGCCTGAAAAGCCCCTGTGAGACCTCACAATAGCCTGTCCCTCTCACTCTGAGTAACTACTCTGTCACTTTGGGTGTGTTTTTATTTTTGTTTTGTTTTTTGAGGCAGGGTGTCATTGTATATTCCAAGCTGGCCCCAAGTTTACAATCTTTCGCTTCAATCCTCCAAGTGTTGGAATTGCAGGTGTGCTCTCCCATGCCTAATTCTCTGCCACATTAAAAAACAACAACAAAATAAAAACTAGTTATTTTTACTTTTTACCACCTATGTCTCTATTCCCAAACTGAGCAACAGGTTTCTATTAAAAGCTTCCAAAGGAAAATGTGGTAAATAGTCTTTTAGTCACAGTCCAAACCAGAGAACACAGACTAGACAAACTTTGTGCCCATTAGGAAAGTCAGTCTGGAGATCCAAAAGAAGTAAGGCCCCTGGGGTCTCATTTATGTGGGATCACACAAAAATCCCTCAACATGTCATGGACTGCACATGTAGACAAAACGTTCTCTATGGTTGATGTACAGTTCTCATTCTGGGATCTTCCTTTTCTTTACCTGTTTTCAGAGTTGGGTTTCCTACTGTGTGTATATGTTAAACGTCTTTTCTGTAGCCTATTTCCTGAAATATTACTGAACAATGATCCAAGGGAAGTAAGGTTTTTGAAACTCTGCCTATATGGAGGTGTCTTATTCTGCATTTACATCTGGATGATAGTTGGGTTGGGCATAGAAGTCTACATTGAAGGTAGTTTTCCAGCAGAGTTGTTTTGTTTTTATTTAAAAAAAAATTTTTTAACAATGGTGTCATTGCTTTCCGGCTTCCAGTTGTTTCTGGGAAGCCATCAGATATACTGGCATACACTTTGTAGGGCACTTGCATTCTTGATGGAAGCCTTTAGGATTTTCTCTTATGTGCAGAGCTCTGGAAGTTTACAATAATCCATCTCACTCTGGATCTATTTGGATCCATCTTTTGCTAGACATCTGCTTGGTGTTTTCCAATCTGGAAACATAAATCCTTTAACTGGTCATTTTAAACCATCGACTATGATTAAAAATGAAGTCCCTGTGCTTCTAGTCAAAGATGGATTGCTTTGCAGAATCCCTTTTAAAGCTGTTTAATCAATCTGTGATAAGTTGTCCCAATCCAATCCATCAGTGATAACTTGCTTCATTGAACACGCTTCTTAAAACCAAACAATCAATGATAACCTTTGAGGGCTAGTCAATCAGCAGCCAGCTTTCTCTAGTGGATTCTTTTCTAAATAAGCATACTTTGGAGAGTGACATTGGTCTTTTCTGACATTGCTCTTTCAAAGGGTCACAATTCCAAAATAAGCTCTGACTCCCAAACTTTATATAAATCAGCATTAGAGATAGAGACCCTAATGCACATATCACATTATTCTTCAGCAAATAATGAAGCATGCTCCTGTATCTTGCCCTCAATTTTTCTTATATTTTAATATGTTTTTAATATATATTTTTATATTTTTATCACTTACGTTGGTATTCCTAAGAAGCAACAGAAACAAACCCCAACCAGGTCAGGCAAAGGTAGCATGGCTGCTGTGAAATGGTGGCTCAGGAGTTGCTGAGCTGAGAGGAGCCTCCCAGCCTTCGTTTTCTGAAAGTCCACAAGCCTGCCTTTTGCTCTGGATCCTAATTATGCTAGGTGTCATCCTTCCATTCTTGGTGGCAACCTTTGTCTTCACCTACGACAGCTTGAAACCCAGTGACCAAGTGGTTTCGTTGCATCATAGATCTCAATGTGTGTTCTACAGGTAGGGTCTCCTGGGTCACTGCTTCCAGAGCCCCTGGATTGATGGCTGACTTTGAAGTCTTGGCAGGGCAGGCTCCTCCCTTCTCTTGGCTAAGTTTCTGCTCAGTACCTGAGTCATCCAAGTAACTGGTGGAAGCAGTTACTTCCCCTTCCTCTGAGACTTATCTAGGCCAGGGAACGTCATTGATAGAACTCCTATTCCTCTCCTCCAATTTTTGAGTAACGGGAGGGTGTGCCGTGGCCCTAGCCATGATACTGGGAAGGCATTTGATCATGCTCATGGTCAATCCCCCTCTAAGTACATGCCATTGTACTCACCACTGGTAAGGTAAAGAAGCCAAACAGAGGTATATC
>NW_012288052.1:0-1766 GCF_000151885.1 Dipodomys ordii
CACCTCTCTGTCCCACGCTGTGTCCTCCGCTTTGTCCCCGCTGTGTCCCCGCTGTGTCCCACTGTGTCCCCGGTTTTTTCCCCACTGTGTCCCCGCTGTGTCCCGCTGTGACCCTCGCTGTGTCCCTCTGTGTCTCTGCTGTGTCCCGCTGTGTGCCACTATGTCCCCCTATATCCTGCTGTGTCCCGCTGTGTCCCCGCTGTGTCCCCGCTGTGTCCCACGCTGTGTCCCACTGTGTCCCAGCTGTGTCCCTGCTGTGTCTCCCGCTGTGTCCCGCTGTGTTCTGCTGTGTCCCTCGCTGTGTCCCCGCTGTGTACCGCTGTGTCCCGCAGTATCCCCCGCTGTGTCCCGCTGTGTCCACGCTGTATCCACCTCTGTGTCCCCGCTGTGTCCCGCTGTGTCCAGCTGTGTCCCCCGCTGTGTCCTCGCTGTGTCCCGCTATGTGCAAGCTGTGTCCACTCTTTGTCCCCCGCTGTGTCCCTGCTGTGTCCCACGCTGTGTCCCACTGTGTCCCCGCTGTGTCCCGCTGTGTCACCGCAGTGTACCCGCTGTGTCCCTCTGAGTCCCTGCTGTGTCCTGCTGTGTCCAGCTGTGTCCCCCGCTGTATCCCCGCTGTGTCCCCTGCTGTGTCCCGCTGTGTCCCACTGTGTCCCCCAATGTGTCCCCCACTGTGTCCCCGCTGTGTCCCGCTGTGTCCCCCACTGTGTCCTCCTATGTCCTGCTGTGTCCCGCTGTGTCCCCGCTGTGTCACATGCTGTGTCCCACTGTGTCCCCGCTGTGTCCCCGCTGTGTCCCCAATGTGTCCCGCTGTGTCCTGCTGTGTTCCGCTGTGTCTCCCGCTGTGTCCCTACTGTGTCCTGCTGTGTCCCAATGTGTCCCCGCTGTGTCCACCTCTGTGTCCCTGCTGTGTCCCGCGGTGTCAAGCTGTGTCCCCCGCTGTGTCCTCGCAGTGTCCCGCTATGTCCAAGCTGTGTACCCTCTTTGTCCAACGCTGTGTCCCCGCTGTGTCCCCCGCGGTGCCCCGCTTTGTCCCGGCTTTGTCCCCCGCTGTGTCCCCCGCTGTGTCCTGCTCTGTCCCCCGCTATGTCCCGCTGTGTATCTCTGTGTCCTCCGCTGTGTCCCGCTGTGTCCCCGCTGTGTCCCCCGCAGTGTCCCGCTGTGTCCCCCGATGTGTCCCGCTGAGTACTGCTGTGTCCCCCTCTGTGTCCCCGCTCTGTCCCGCTGTGTCTCCCGCTGTGTCCCCGCTGTGTCCCTGCTGTGTCCCTCTGTGTCCTCACTTGTCCCCTGCTGCGTCTCGCTCTATCGCCTGCTCTGTCCCCCGTTGTGTCCCGCTGTGTCCCCGTTGGCCCCCGGTGTGTCCTTGCTGTCCCCCGCTTTGTCCCCCTCTGTGTCCCCGTTTTGTTCCCATTGAGCTCAGGTGTGTCCCCGCTATCCCCCGCTGTGTCCCCCGCTGTGTCCACATTATGTCCCGCTGTGTCCTGCTGTATTCTCGCTGTGTCCCCCGCTGTGTCCCCGCTGTGTCCCCGCTGTGTCCCCGCTGTGTCCCCCTGTGTCCCCACTGTATCCCGCTGTGTCCCGCTGTGTCCCCTGCTGTGTCCCCGCTGTGTCCCCACTATGTCCCGCTGTGTCCCGCTGTGTCCTCGCTGTGTCCCGCTGTGTCCCGCTGTGTCTCCGCTCTGTCCTGCTTTGTCCCCTGCTGTGTTCCCGCTGTGTCCCGCTGTGTCCCGATATGTCCCTGCTGTGTCCCTGATTGTGTCCCCCTGCTG
>NW_012288053.1:0-11469 GCF_000151885.1 Dipodomys ordii
CTCGCTGTGTCCCGCTGTGTCCCGCTGTGTCCTCCGTTGTGTCCCGCTGTGTATCCGCTTTTTCCCCACTGTGTCCCGCTGTGTTTCCCGCTGTGTCCCGCTGTGTCCCTTCTGTATCCCGCTGTGTCCCTCGCTGTGTCGCCCGCTGTGTCCCGCTGTGTCCCACGCTATGTCTCGCAGTGTATCGCTGTGTCCGCTGCTGTGTCCCGCTGTGTCCCCGCTGTATCCCCTGCTGTGTCCCGCTGTGTCCCTGCTCTATCCCCGCTGTATCCCACGCTCTGTCCCACTGTGTCCCCGCTGTGTCCCTGTTGTGTCCTGCTGTGTCCCCCGCTGTGTCTCCCGCAGTATCCCCGCTGTGGACCCTGCTGTGTCCCGCTGTGTCCCGCTGTATCCCACTTGTCCCACGCTCTGTCCCCCGCTGTGTCCCCGCTGTGTCCCACGCTGTGTCTCACTGTGTCCCCGCTGTGACCCCCGCTGTGTCCCGCTGTGTCCTGCTGTGTCCTGCTGTGTTCCGCTGTGTCCCCCGCTGTGTCCCCGCTGTGTCCCGCTGTGTCCCGCTGTGTCCTGCTGTGTCCTGCTGTGTCCCCACTGTGTCCCCCTATGTCCTGCTGTGTCCCGCTGTGTCCCTGCTGTATCCCCGCTGTGTCCCATGCTGTGTCCCGCTGTGTCCTGCTGTGTTCTGTTGTGTCCCCCGCTGTGTCCCTGCTGTGTCCCTCTGTGTCCCGCTGTGTCCCGCTGTGTCCCCCTGTGTCCACCTCTGTGTCCACGCTGTGTCCCGCTGTGTCCCCTCTCTCCCCCGCTGAGTCCCGCTGTGTTCCGCTGTGCCCCCTTTGTGTCTGTCTGTGTCCACCGCTGTGTCCTCTCTGTGTCCCGCTGTGTCCTCGCTTGTCCCCTGCTGTGGCCCGCTGTGTCCCCCGCTTTGTTCCTCTGTGTCCCTCTTGTCCCCCGCTGTGTCCCCGCTGTCCCCTGCTGTGTCCCCCGCAGTGTTCCGCTGTGTCCCGCTGTGTCGCCACTGTGTCCCCTGCTGTGTCCTGCTTTGTCCCCCGATGTGTCCCACTGAGTCCCGCTGTGTCCCACTCTGTGTCCCCGCTCTGTTCCACTGTGTCCCCCGCTGTGTCCCTGCTGAGTCCCCGCTGTGTCCCGCTGTGTCCCTCTTTTCCCACGCTGTGTCCCGCGCTGTGTCCCCTCTGTGTCACCGCTGTGTCCCACTTTGTCCCCTGCTGTGTCCCCCACTGTGTCACCACTGTGTCCCGCTGTGTCCCCATTGTGACCCCCGTTGTGTCCCTCTGTGTCCCCACTGTGTCCCGCTTTGTCCCCACTGTGTCCTCCTATGTCCTGCTGTGTCCCGCTGTGTCCCCCCTGTGTCCCACGCTGTGTCCCACGCTGTGTCCCTCTGTGTCCTCACTGTGACCCCCGCTGTGTCCCGCTCTGTCCCCTGCTGAGTCCCGCTGTGTCCCGCTGTGCCCCCTTTGTGTCTCTCTGTGTCCACCGCTGTGTCCCCTCTGTGTCCCGCTGTGTCCCACTGTTTCCTCACATGTCCCCTGCTGTGTCCCGCTGTGTCCCCCGCTTTGTTCCGCTGTTTCCCTCTTGTCCCCCGCTGTGTCCCCGCTGTCCCCTGCTGTGTCCCCTGCTGTGTTCCGCTGTTTCCCGCTGTGTCCTCCGTTGTGTCCCGCTGTGTATCCGCTTTTTCCCCACTGTGTCCAGCTGTGTTTCCCGCTGTGTCCCGCTGTGTCCCTTCTGTATCCCGCTGTGTCCCTCGCTGTGTCGCCCGCTGTGTCCCGCTGTGTCCCATGCTATGTCTCGCTGTGTATCGCTGTGTCCGCCGCTGTGTCCCGCTGTGTCCCCGCTGTATCCCCTGCTGTGTCCCGCTTTGTCCCTGCTCTAGCCCCGCTGTATCCCACGCTCTGTCCCACTGTGTCCCCGCTGTGTCCCTGCTGTGTCCTGCTGTGTCCCCCGCTGTGTCCCCTGCAGTATCCCCGCTGTGGACCCTGCTGTGTCCCGCTGTGTCCCGCTGTATCCCACTTGTCCCACGCTCTGTCCCCCGCTGTGTCCCCGCTGTGTCACCGCTGTGTCCCACTTTGTCCCCCGCTGTGTCCCCCACTGTGTCCCCACTGTGTCCCGCTGTGTCCCCACTGTGTCCCCCGTTGTGTCCCTCTGTGTCCCCGCTGTGTCCCGCTGTGTCCCCACTGTGTCCTCCTATGTCCTGCTGTGTCTCGCTGTGTCCCCGCTGTGTCCCACGCTGTGTCTCACTGTGTCCCCGTTGTGACCCCCGCTGTGTCCCGCTGTGTCCTGCTGTGTTCCGCTGTGTCCCCCGCTGTGTCCCCGCTGTGTCACGCTGTGTCCCGCTGTGTCCTGCTGTGTCCTGCTGTGACCCCACTGAGTCCCCCTATGTCCTGCTGTGTCCCGCTGTGTCCCTGCTGTATCCCCGCTGTGTCCCATGCTGTGTCCCGCTGTGTCCTGCTGTGTTCTGTTGTGTCCCCCGCTGTGTCCCTGCTGTGTCCCTCTGTTTCCCGCTGTGTCCCGCTCTGTCCACCTGTGTCCACCTCTGTGTCCCCGCTGTGTCCCGCTGTGTCCCGCTGTGTCCCCTCTCTCCCCCGCTGAGTCCCGCTGTGTTCCGCTGTGCCCCCTTTGTGTCTGTCTGTGTCCACCGCTGTGTCCCCTCTGTGTCCCGCTGTGTCCCACTGTGTCCTCGCTTGTCCCCTGCTGTGGCCCGCTGTGTCCCCCGCTTTGTTCCTCTGTGTCCCTCTTGTCCCCCGCTGTGTCCCCGCTGTCCCCTGCTGTGTCCCCCGCTGTGTTCCGCTGTGTCCCGCTGTGTCGCCGCTGTGTCCCTGCTGTGTCCTGCTTTGTCCCCCGATGTGTCCCACTGAGTCCCGCTGTGTCCCACTCTGTGTCCCCGCTCTGTCCCACTGTGTCCCCCGCTGTGTCCCTGCTGAGTCCCCGCTGTGTCCCGCTGTGTCCCTCTTTTCCCACGCTTTATCCAGCGCTGTGTCCCCTCTGTGTCACCGCTGTGTCCCACTTTGTCCCCTGCTGTGCCCCCCACTGTGTCACTACTGTGTCCCGCTGTGTCCCCATTGTGACCCCCGTTGTGTCCCTCTGTGTCCCCACTGTGTCCCGCTTTGTCCCCACTGTGTCCTCCTATGTCCTGCTGTGTCCCGCTGTGTCCCCCCTGTGTCCCACGCTGTGTCCTCTGTGTTCTCGCTTGTGTCCGCCCGCTGTGTCCCCACTGTGTCCCCCTATGTCCGGCTGTGTCTGCTGTGTCCGTGCTGTATCCCCGCTGTGTCCCACGCTGTGTCCCGCTGTGTCCTGCTGTGATTCGTTGTGTCCCCGCTGTGTCCCCGCTGTGTCCCACTGTGTCCCGCTGTGTCCCGCTGTGTCCCCCTGTGTCCACCTCTTTGTCCCCGCTGTGTCCCGCTGTGTCCAGCTGTGTCCCCCTCTGTGTCCTTGCTGTGTCCTGCTATGTGCAAGCTGTGTCAACCCTTTGTCCCCCGCTGTGTCCCCGCTGTGTCCCCAGCGGTGCCCCGCTTTGTCCCCGCTGTGTCCCACGCTGTGTCCCCCGCTGTGTCCGGTGTGTCCCCTGCTTTGTCCCACTGTATCCTGCTGTGTCCCTCGCTGTGTACCCGCTGTGTCCCCCACTGTTTCCTGCTGTGTCCCCCGCTGAGTCCCGCTGTGTCCCGCTGTGTCCCCCTTTGTGTCTCTCTGTGTCCACCGCTGTGTCCCCTCTGTGTCCCGCTGTGTCCCACTGTGTCCTCGCTTGTCCCCTGCTGTGTCCCGCTGTGTCACCCGCTTTGTCCCCCGCTTTGTTCCGCTGTGTCCCTCTTGTCCCCCTCTGTGTCCCCGCTGTCCCCTGCTGTGTCCCCCGCTGTGTTCCGCTGTGTCCCGCTGTGTCCCCGCTGTTTCCCCCGCTGTGCCCTGCTTTGTCCCCCGATGTGTCCCGCTGAGTCCCGCTGTGTCCCCTCTGTGTCCCCGCTCTGTCCCGCTGTGTCCCCCGCTGTGTACCCGCTGTTTCCGCCGCTGTGGCCCCGCCGTGTCCCGCTCTGTCCCCGCTGTGTCCCACTGTGTCACTGCTATGTCCCCGCTGTTTCCCGTTGAGTCCCTGCTGTGTCCCGCTGTGTCCAGCTTTGTGCTCTGCTGTGTCCCCCGCTGTGTTTCCCCTGTGTCCAGCTGAGTCCCTGCTGTGTCCCGCTGTGTCCAGCTGTGTCCCCTCTGTGTCCCCCGCTGTGTTTCCGCTGTGTCCCCGCTGTGTCCTCCGCGGTGTCCCGCTGTGTCCCTGCTGTCTCCCATGTTATGTGCCCCCCTGGGTCGCACTTTGTCCCTAGCTGTGTCCCGCTATGTTCCTGCTGTGTCCCGCTGAGTCCCTCACTGTGTCTCGCTGTGTCCCCGCTGTGTCCACCTCTGTGTCCCCGCTGTGTCCCGCTGTGTTCCGCTGTCTCCCCCGCTGTGTCCTGCTGTGTCCCCCCTGTGTCCCTCTCTGTGTGCCGCAGTGTCCCCAGATGTGTCCCCCGCTGTGTCCCCACTGTGTCCCGCTGTGTTCCTCTTGTCCCCAGGTGTGTCCCCGCTGTCCCCCGCTGTGTCCCCCACTGTGTCCCTCTGTTTCCCTGTGTCCCCGATGTTTCCCCCTATGTCCCCGCTGTGTCCCGCTGTGTCATGCTGTGCTCCCGCTTTGTTCCCCCTGTGTCCCCACTGTGTCCCCGCTGTGTCCTCGCTGTGTCCCACTGTGTCCTTGCTGTGTCCCCCGCTGTGTCCCGCTGTGTCCCCCGCTGTGTCCCGCTGTGTTCCGCTCTGTCACGCTTTGTGTCTCTCTGTGTCCCCCGCTGTGTCCCCGCTGTGTCCCCGCTGTGTCCCGCTGTGTCCTCGCTTGTCCCCTCCTGTGTCCCGCTGTGTCCCCCGCTGTGTCCCCCGCTTTGTCCTGCTGTGTCCCCATTGCCCCCAGTGTTTCCCCACTGTCCCCTGCTGTATCCCCCGCTGTGTCCCGCTGTGTCCCGCTGTATACCCTCTGTCCCCCGCTGTGTCCCAATGTGTCCCTCTGTGTTCTCCCCTGTGTCCCTCTGGGTCCCCCGCTGTGGCCCCACTGTGTCCCGCTGTGTCCCCGCTGTGTCCCGCTGTGTCACCGCAGTGTACCCGCTGTGTCCCGCTGAGTCCCTGCTGTGTCCCGCTGTGTCCAGGTGTGTCCCCCACTGTATCCCCGCTGTGCCCCCTGTTGTGTCCCTCTGTGTCCCCGCTGTGTCCCGCTGTGTCCCGCTGTGTCCCCGCTGTGTCGTGCTGTGTCCCAGCTGTGTTCCGCTGTGTCCCAGCTGTGTCCCTCCTCTGTACCCCACTGGGTCCCGCTGGGTTCCTTGCTGTGTCCCCCTCTCTGACCCGCTGTGTCCCCCACTGTGTCCCGCTGTGTCCCCCTCTGTGTCCCACTGAGTGCCGCTGTGTCCCGCTGTGTCCCGTTTGGTCCCCCTCTGTGTCCCCGGCTGTGTCTCGCTGTGTTTCCGCTTTGTTCCCCCTGTGTCCCCGCTGTGTCCCCACTGTGTCCTCGCTGTGTCCCGCTGTGTCCCCCGCTGTGTCCCGCTATGTTCCGCTCTGTCCCCCTTTGTGTCTCTCTGTGTCCACCGCTGTGTCCCCGCTGTGTCCCGCTGTGTCCCACTGTGTCCTTGCTTGTCCCCTGCTGTGTCCCGCTGTGTCCCACTTTGTGTCTCTCTGTGTACACCGCTGTGTCCCCACTGTGTATCGCTCTGTCCCACTGTGTCCTCGCTTGTCCCCTGCTGTGTCCCTCTATGTCCATGCTGTGTCCCCCGCTTTGTCCCCGCTGTGTCCTGCTGTGTCCCTCTGTGTTCTCCACTGTGTCCCTCTGGGTCCCCCGCTGTGGCCCCGCTCTGGCCCGCTGTGTCCCCGCTGTGTCCCGCTGTGTCACCCCAGTGTACCCGCTGTGTCCCGCTGAGTCCCTGCTGTGTCCCAGCTGTGTCCAGCTGTGTCCCCTGCTGTGTCCCCGCTGTGTCCCCCGCTGTGTCCGGCTGTCTCCCCGGCTATGTCCCACTGTGTATCGCTGTGTCCGCCGCTGTGTCCCACTGTGCCCCGCTGTGTCGCCCTCTGTTTTCCGCTGAGTTCCGCTGTGTCCCACTCTGTGTCCCTGCTCTATCCCACTGTGTCCCCCTCTGTGTCCCCGCTGTGTCCCTGCTGTGTCCCCGCTTGTCCCTTGCTGTGTCCTGTTGTGTCCCACTCTGTGTCCCCCGATTTGTCCCGCTGTGTCCCCCTTGTCCCCCGGTGTGTCCTTGCTGTCCCCCGCTGTGTCCCCCACTATGTCCCGCTGTGTCCCGCTATGTCCCGCTGTGTCCCCGCTGTCTCCCCCACTGTGACACCGCTGTGTCACCGTTGTGTCCCCTGCTGTGTCCCCCACTGTGTCCCCCGCTGTTTCCAGCTGTGTACCTGCTGAGTCCCGCTGTGTCACGCTGTGTTCCTGCTTTGTTCCCCGCTGTGTCCCTACTCTGTCCTCGCTGTGTCCCACTGTGTCCTTGCTGTGTCCCCCGCTGTGTCCCGCTGTGTCCCCCGCTGTGTCCCACTGTGTCCCCCGCTGTGTCCTGCTGTTTCCTGCTTTGTGTTTCTCTGTGTCCACCGCTGTGTCCCCGCTGTGTCCTGCTGTGTCCCACTGTGTCCTCGCTTGTCCCCTGTTGTTTCCCGCTGTGTCCCCCACTGTGTCCTTCGCTTTGTCCCGCTGTGTCCCGCTTTGTCCCTCTTGTCCCCCGCTGTGTCCCTGCTATCCCCTGCTGTGTCCCCGCTGTGTCCCGCTGTGTCCCCCGCTTTGTCCCCCACTGTGTCCCGCTGTGTCCCCCATGTGTCCCCCGCTGTGTCCCCCGATGAGGCCCCCGCTGTGTCCCCGCTGTGTCCGGCTGTGTCCCCCGCTGTGTCCCCTGCTGTGTCCCGCTGTGTCCCCGCTGTGTCTCCCTCTGTGTCCCCGCTGTTTCCCCGTTGTCCCCTGGTGTATCCCCGCTGTCCCCTGCTGTGTCCCGCTGTGTCCCGCTGTGTCCCCTCTGTCCCCCGCTGTGTTGCGCTGTGTCCCTCTGTGTTCTCCACTGTGTCCCTCTGGGTCCCTCGCTGTGGCCCCGCTCTGGCCCGCTGTGTCCCCGCTGTGTCCCGCTGTGTCACCCCAGTGTACCCGCTGTGTCCCGCTGAGTCCCTGCTGTGTCCCTCTGTGTCTAGCTGTGTCCCCCGCTGTGTCCCCGCTGTGTCCCCCGCTGTGTCCGGCTGTCTCCCCGGCTATGTCCCACTGTGTATCGCTGTGTCCGCCGCTGTGTCCCGCTGTGTCCCGCTGTGTCGCCCTCTGTGTCCCGCTGAGTTCCGCTGTGTCCCACTCTGTGTCCCCGCTCTATCCCACTGTGTCCCCCTCTGTGTCCCCGCTGTGTCCCCGCTGTTTCCCCGCTGTATCCCGCTGTGTCCTCGCTTGTCCCTTGCTGTGTCCTGTTGTGTCCCTCTCTGTGTCCCCCGATTTGTCCCGCTGTGTCCCCCTTGTCCCCCGGTGTGTCCTTGCTGTCCCCCGCTGTATCCCCCACTGTGTCCCGCTGTGTCCCGCTATGTCCCTCTGTGTCCCCGCTGTGTCCCCCACTGTGACACCGCTCTGTCCCCGTTGTGTCCCCCGCTGTGTCCCGCTGTGTCCCCCGCTGTGTTCTCCGCTGTGTCTCGCTGTGTTCCCGCTTTGTTCCCCCTGTGTCCCCGCTGTGTCCCACTGTGTCCTCGCTGTGTCCCCCGCTGTGTCCCGCTGTGTCCCCCGCTGTGTCCCGCTGTGTTCCGCTCTGTCCTCCTTTGTGTCTCTCTGTGTCCACGCTGTGTCCCCGCTGTGTCCCGCTGTGTCCCACTGTGTCCTTGCTTGTCCCCTGCTGTGTCCCGCTTTGTCCGGCTTTGTGTCTCTCTGTGTACACCGCTGTGTCCCCACTGTGTCCCGCTGTGTCCCACTGTGTCCTGCTATGTCTTGCTGTGTCCCGCTATGTCCACGCTGTGTGCCCCGCTTTGTCCCCGCTGTGTCCCGCTGTGTCCTCGCTATGTCCCCCGCTGTGTCCCGCTGTGTCCCCGGCTGTGTCCCGCTGTGTCCCTCTGTGTTTCACTGTGTCCCCCGCTGTGTGCCCGCTGTGTCCCGCTGTATCCCCTGCTGTGTCCCGATTTGTCCCCGCTGTGTCCACCTCTGTGTCCCCACTGTGTCCCGCTGTGTCCAGCTGTGTCCCCCGCTGTGTCCTCGCTGTTTCCCGCTATGTCCAAGCTCTGTCCCTTCTTTGTCCCCCGCTGTGTCCGCGCTGTGTCCCCGCTGTGTCCCCCGCAGTGCCCCGCTGTGTCCCCGCTGTGTCCGCCGCTGTATCCCCCGCTGTGTCCGGCTGTGTCCCCCACTGTGTCCCCCACTGTGACACCGCTGTGTCCCCGTTGTGTCCCCCGCTGTGTCCCGCTGTGTCCCCCGCTGTTTCCCGCTGTGTACGTGCTGTGTCCCGCTCTGTCACGCTGTGTTCCCACTTTGTTACCCGCTGTGTCCCTCGATGTGTCCCCCACTGTGTCCCCGCTGTGTACCGCTGTGTCCCTCGCTTTGTCCCTGCTGTGTCCCGCTGTGTCCCCTCTGTGTCACCCTATGTCCCGCTGTGTCCCGCTGTGTCCCTGCTGTGTCCCCTCTCTGTCCCCCGCTGTGTCCCGCTGTGTCCCATGCTGTGTCTCACTGTGTCCCTGCTGTATCCCGCTGTGTCCCTCTATGTGTCCCACGCTGTGTCCCGCTGTGTCCCCCGCTATGTCCCGCTGTGTATCGCTGTGTCCGCCGCTCTTTCCCACTGTGTACCCGCTGTGTCCCGCTGTGTCGCCCTCTGTGTTCCGCTGAGTGCCACTGTGTCCCCCTCTCTGTCCCCGCTCTATCCTGCTGTGTCCCCTTCTGTGTCCCTGCTGTGTCCCTGCTGGGTCCCCGCTGGGTCCCGCTGTGTCCTCGCTTGTCCCTTGCTGTGTCCTGTTGTGTCCCCCGCTGTGTCCCCCGCTGTGTCCCGCTGTGTCCCCCTTGTCCTCCGGTGTGTCCTTGCTGTCCCCCGCTGTGTCCCCCACTGTGTCCCGCTGTGTACCGCTATGTCCCGCTGTGTCCTCGCTGTGGCCCCACTGTGACACCGCTGTGTCCCCATTGTGTCCCCCGCTGTGTCCCGCTGTGTCCCCTGCTGTTTCCCGCTGTGTACCTGCTGAGTCCCACTGTGTCACGCTGTGTTCCCGCTTTGTTCCCCGCTGTGTCCCTACTGTGTCCCCGCTGTGTCCTCGCTGTGTCCTACTGTGTCCTCGCTGTGTCCCCCGCTGTGTCCCGCTGTGTCCCCCGCTGTGTCCCGCTGTGTCCCGCTGTTTCCTGCTTGGTGTCTTTCTGTGTCCACCGCTGTGTCCCCGCTGTGTCCTGCTGTGTCCCACTGTGTCCTCGCTTGTCCCCTGCTGTATCCCGCTGTGTCCCCCGCTGTGTCCTTCGCTTTGTCCCGCTGTGTCCCGCTTTGTCCCTCTTGTCCCCCGCGGTGTCCCTGCTGTCCCCTGCTGTGTCCCCGCTGTGTTCCGCTGTGTCCCGCTGTGTCCCCCGCTTTGTCCCCCGCTGTGTCCCGCTGTGTCCCCCATGTGTCCCCCGCTGTGTCCTGCAGTGTCCCCCAATGAGGCCCCCACTGTGTAACCGCTGTGTCCGTCTGTGTCCCCTGCTGTGTCCCCTGCTTTGTCCCGCTGTGTCCCCCTCTGTGTCCCCGCTGTGTCCCCGTTGTCCCCTGGTGTATCCCCGCTGTCCACTGCTGTGTCCCGCTGTGTCCCCTCTGTCCCCCGCTCTGTCGCGCTGTGTCCCTCTGTGTTCTCCGCTGTGTCCCACTGGGTCCCCCGCTGTGGCCCCGCTGTACCCCGCTGTGTCCCCGCTGTGTCCCGCTGTGTCACCCCAGTGTACCCGCTGTGTCCCGCTGAGTCCCTGCTGGGTCCCGCTGTGTCCAGCTGTGTCCCCCGCTGTATCCCCGCTGTGTCCCCTGCTGTGTCCTGCTGTGTCCGTATCTGTCCCATGCTGTGTCCCCCGCTGTGTCCCAGCTGTGTCCCCGCTGTGTCCCGCTGTGTCCCCACTGTGTCCCCCTATGTCCTGCTGTATCCCGCTGTGTCCCCGCTGTGTCCCCGCTGTGTCCCCGCTGTGTCCCACGCTGTGTCCCACTGTGTCCCCGCTGTGTCCCCGCTGTGTAACCCGCTGTGTCCCGCTGTGTCCCGCTGTGTCCTCGCTGTGTCCCACGCTGTGTTCCGCTGTGTCCTCGCTGTGTCCCCTGATGTGTCCCTTTTTGTCCCCAGGTGTGTACCGCTGTGTCCCGCTCTGTCCCCATGGTATCGACGCTGTGTCCCGCTGGGTCCTGCTTTGTCCCGCTGTGTACCCCTCTGTGTCCACCTCTGTGTCCCGCTGTGCCCCAGCTGTGTCCTGCTGTGTCCCCCGCTGTGTCTGTCTGTGTCCCCCGCTGTGTCCCGCTGTGTCCAGCTGTGTCCCCGCTGTGTCCCGCTGTGTCCAGCTGTGTCCTTGCTGTGTCCCAATGTGTCCCCGCTGTGTCCCCCGATGGGTCCCCCGCTGTGTACCACGGTGTCCCCCTCTGTGTCCCCCACTTTGCCCCACTGTGTCCCCCGCTGTGTCTGGACTGTGTCCCCGCTGTTCTCCGGTGTGTCCGTGCTGTGTCCCGCTGTGTTCTGCTGTGTCCCCGCTGTGTTTCGCTGTGTCCCCCTGTGTCCCGCTGTGTCCCGCACTGTCCCGATGTGTCCCCTGCTGTGTCCCCTGCTGTGTCCCCCCTGTGTTCCCCTGTGTCCCTGCTGTCCCACGTTGTTTCCCCGCTGTGTCCCGCTTTGTCCTCCGCTGTGTCCCTCTGTGTCCCCGCTGTGTCCCCCGTTGTGTCCCTGCTGTGTGCCTGCTGTGTCCCACTGTGTCCCGCTGTGTACTGCTGTTTCCCCCGCTGAGTCTCGCTGTGTCCCCCCTGTGTCCCAATGTGTCCTCGCTGTGTCTCCCTCTGTGTCCCGCTGTGTCCCCATTGTGTCCCATGTGTGTCCCGCTGTGTCCCACTGTGTCCCCCGCTGTGTCCCCCGATGTGTCCCGCTGTGTCCCGCTGTGTCCCGCTGTGTACTGCTGGTCCCGCGCTAAGTCCCGCTGTGTCCCTGCTGTGTCCTACTGTGTCCCACCTGTATCCCACGCTGTGTCCAGGTGTGTCCCGCTGTGTCCCCTGCTGTGTCCCCCGCTGTGTCCCACTGTGTCCCCCGATGTGTCCCGCTGTGTTCCTGCGGTATCCCCGTTGTGGACCGCTGTTTCCCCCGCTATGTCCCGGTGTGTCCTCGCTGTGTCCCCCGCTGTGTCCCGCTGTGTCTTCGCTGTGTCCCCCGATGTGTCCCTCTGTGTCCCACGCTGTGTCCCGCTGTGTCCTGCTGTGTCCCTGCTGGGACCCGCTGTGTCCCGCTGTGTCCTGCTGTGTCCCTGCTGGGACCCGCTGTGTCCCGCTGTGTCCCTGCTGT
>NW_012288054.1:0-1151 GCF_000151885.1 Dipodomys ordii
AGCTGTGTACCCATCTGTGTCCTGCTATGTCCCCGTTGCATCGACGCTGTGTCCCGCTGGGTCCTGTTGTGTCCTCGCTGTGTTCGCCGCTGTGTCCCTCTGTGTATCCCTCTGTGTCCCCCGCTGTGTCCCGCTCTGTCCCCCGTTGTGTTCCTGCTGTGTCCCCGCTGTGTCCCACTGTGTTCCGCTGTGTCCTGCTGTGTCCCCCGCTGAGTCCCGCTGTGTCCCCCTTGTGTCCCAAAGTGTCCTCGCTGTGTCCCCCGCTGTGTCCCGCTGTGTCCCCCGCTGTGTCCCATGTGTGTCCCGCTGTGTCCCGATGTGTCCCCCGCTGTGTCCCCCGATGTGCCCCGCTGTGTGCCCCCTGTGTCCCGCTGTTTCCACTGCTGTGTCCCCACTGAGTCCCGCTGTGTCCCCCTTGTGTCCCAAAGTGTCCTCGCTGTGTCCCCCGCTGTGTCCCGCTGTGTCCCCCTTGTGTCCCATGTGTGTCCCGCTGTGTCCCGATGTGTCCCCCGCTGTGTCCCCCGATGTGTCCCGCTGTGTGCCCCCTGTGTCCCGCTGTTTCCACTGCTGTGTCCCTGCTGTGTCCCGCTGTGTCCCGCTGTGTACCCACTTGTGTCCCGTTATTGTCCCGCAGTGTACCCGCTGTGCCCCGCTGTGTCCCGCTGTGTCCCGTGGTGTAACACTTTGTCCCCCGCTGTGTCCCCCAGTGAGTCTCCGCTGTGTCCTGCTGTGTCCCCCAATGGGTCCCGCTGTGTCTACTGCTGTGTCCCCGCTGTCTCCCCCCGTGTCCCGCTCTGTCCCGCTGTGTCCCCGCTTTGTCCCCAGCTGTGTCCCCGCTGTGTCCCGCTGTGTACCCTGCTGTGTCCCGCTGTGTTCCCGCAGTGTCCCCGTTGTGTCCCGCTGTGTCCACCTGTGTCCCGTGGTGTCCCGCTTTGTCCCCTGCTGTGTCCCCCGGTGAGTCCCCGCTGTGTCCCCGCTATGTCCCGCTGTGTCCCGCTGTGTCCCCCGCTTGTCCCGCTGTGTCTACTGCTGTGTCCCTGCTGTGTCCCGGTGTGTTCCGCTGTGTCCCCCTGTGTCCCGCTGTGTCCCACGCTGTGTTCCGCTGTATGCTCGCTAGTGTCCCCCGATGTGTCCCTTTGTGTCCCCAGCTG
>NW_012288055.1:0-12191 GCF_000151885.1 Dipodomys ordii
TCTGGCCCCGCTGTGTCCCGCTGTCTCCCGCTGTCTCCCCGCTGTGGGGCCACTGTCTCCATCTGTGTACCCCGCTATGTCCAGCTGTGTCCCCCTTCTGTCCCCCGCTGTATCTGGCTGTGGCCCCCGCTATGTCCCGCTGTGTCCCGTTGTGTCCACCGCTTTGTCCCGGTTTGTCCCCGCAGTGTCCCATCTGTGTCCCGCTGTGTCCCACTGTGTCCCGTGGGGTCCTGATTTGTCCCCCTCTGTGTCCCCCGCTGAGTCCCCTCTGTTTCCCCGCTGTGTCCCGCTGTGTCCTCGCTGTGTCCTCCGCTGTCTCCCGCTTTGTCCCCCGCTGTGTCCCACTGTGTCCCACTGTGTCCTCACTGTGTCCCCCGCTGTATCCCCCGCTTTGTCCCCACTGAGTCCCGCTGTGTCCCCGCTGTATCGAAGCTGTGTCCTGCTGGGTCCCGCTGTGTACCCCGCTGTGTCCCGCTATGTTCCCGCATTGTCCACGCTGTGTCCCGCTGTGTCTTGCTGTGTCCCTGCTGTGTCCCGCTGTGTCTCCGCTGTGTCCCTAGCTGTGTCCCGCTGTGTCCCGTTGTGTACCCCGCTGTGGCCCGCTGTGTCCCCGCAGTGTCCCCGCTCTGTCCCGCTGTGTCCAGTTGTGTCCCGCTGTGTTCCGTGGTTTCCCGCTTTGTCCCTTGCTGTGTCCCCCACTGTGTTCCACACTGTGTCCCCGCTGTGTCCCCCGCTGTGTCCCGCTTTGTCCCCGTTGTGTCGCACTGTGTCCGGCGTTGTCTGCCGCTGTGTCCCTGCTGTGTCCCCGCTGTGTCCCGCTGTGACCACTTTGTCCCTCTGTGTCCCCCCCTTAGTCCCCGTTGTTTCCCCGCTGGGTCCCGCTGTGTCCCCGCTCTGTCCCGCTCTGTCCCACGCTATGTCCCCCGCTTTGTCCCTGCTATGTCCCGCTGTGTCCCGCTGTGTGCCCCGCTGTGTCCCCCGGTAAGTCACTGCTGTGTCCCCGCGGTGTCCCGCTGTATCCTCCCTGTGTGCCCTGCTGTGTCCCTCTGAGTCCCCCGCTGTGTCCCGCTGTGTCCTCCCTGTGTCCCCGCTGTGTCCCACTGTGTACCCTTCTGTGTCCCCCGCTGTGTCCCGCTGGGTCCCGCTGTGTCCTCGCTGTGTTCCCTACTGTGTCCCGCTGTGTCCACCGCTGTGTCCCTGCTGTGTCCCCGGTGTGTCCCAATGTGTCCTCGCTGTGTCCCGCTCTGTCCCACTCTGTCCCTGCTGTGTCCCGCTGTGTCCCCACTGTGTGCCCGCTGTGTCCTGCTGTGTACTACGCTGGGTCCAGCTGTGTCCCCTGTGTGTCCCGCTGTGACCCCTCTCTGTCCCCTCCTGTCCCCCACTGTGTCCCCCGCTGTGTCCCGCTGTGTCCCGCTGTGTGCTCTGCTTTGTCCCGCTGTGTCCCTGCAGTGTCCCCGCTGTGTTCCGCTGTGTCCCGTGGTGTCCCGGTTTGTCCCCCGCTGTGTCCTCGCTGTGTTCCCCGCTGTGTCCCGCTGTGTCCTCGCTGTGTTCCCAGTTGTGTCCCGCTGTGTCCCTCGCTGTGACCCGCGCTGTGTCCTGCTGTTTCCCCCGCTGTTTCCCTGCTGTGTCCCTGCTGTGTCCCCGCTGTGTCCCGCTGTGTCCCACTGTGTCCTCTCTGTGTCCCACGCTGTGTTCCTCAGTTTCCTCGTTGTGTCCCCCGATGTGTCCCGTTGGGTCCCCAGCTGTGTACCCCGCTGTGTCACGCTGTGTCCCTGCAGTATCGACGCTTTGTCCCGCTGGGTCCCGCTGTGTCCCGCTGTGTCACCCGCTGTTTCCCTTTGTGTCCCCAGCTGTTTACCCCGCTGTGTCCCTCTGTGTCACACTGTGTCCCTTGGTGTCCCGCTTTGTCCCCCGCTGTGTCCCCCGGTGAGTCCCCACTGTGTCCCTGCTGTGTCCCGCTGTGTCCTCCCTGTGTCCCCCGCTGTGTCCCGCTGAGTCCCCCGTTGTGTCCCGCTGTGTCCTCCCTGTGTCCCTGCTGTCTCCCACTGTGTCCTGCTGTGTCCCGCTGTGTCCTCACTCTGTCCCACGCTGTGTTCCGCTATGTCCTCATTGTGTCCCCCGCTGTGTCCTGTTGTGACCCCAGCTGTGTACTCATCTGTGTCCTGCTATGTCCCCGTTGCATCGACGCTGTGTCCCGCTGGGTCCTGTTGTGTCCTCGCTGTGTTCGCCGCTGTGTCCCTCTGTGTATCCCTCTGTGTCCCCCGCTGTGTCCCGCTCTGTCCGCCGTTGTGTTCCTGCTGTGTCCCCGCTGTGTCCCACTGTGTTCCGCTGTGTCCTGCTGTGTCCCCCGCTGAGTCCCGCTGTGTCCCCCTTGTGTCCCAAAGTGTCCTCGCTGTGTCCCCCGCTGTGTCCCGCTGTGTCCCCCTTGTGTCCCATGTGTGTCCCGCTGTGTCCCGATGTGTCCCCCGCTGTGTCCCCCGATGTGTCCCGCTGTGTGCCCCCTGTGTCCCGCTGTTTCCACTGCTGTGTCCCTGCTGTGTCCCGCTGTGTCCCGCTGTGTACCCACTTGTGTCCCGTTATTGTCCCGCAGTGTACCCGCTGTGCCCCGCTGTGTCCCGCTGTGTCCCGTGGTGTAACACTTTGTCCCCCGCTGTGTCCCCCAGTGAGTCTCCGCTGTGTCCCGCTGTGTCCCCCAATGGGTCCCGCTGTGTCTACTGCTGTGTCCCCGCTGTCTCCCCCCGTGTCCCGCTCTGTCCCGCTGTGTCCCCGCTTTGTCCCCAGCTGTGTCCCGTGGTGTCCCGCTTTGTCCCCTGCTGTGTCCCCCGGTGAGTCCCCGCTGTGTCCCCGCTATGTCCCGCTGTGTCCCGCTGTGTCCCCCGCTTGTCCCGCTGTGTCTACTGCTGTGTCCTTGCTGTGTCCCGGTGTGTTCCGCTGTGTCCCCCTGTGTCCCGCTGTGTCCCACGCTGTGTTCCGCTGTATGCTCGCTGTGTCCCCCGATGTGTCCCTTTGTGTCCCCAGCTGTGTAACCCGCTGTGGCCCGCTGTGTACCCCTCTGTGTCCCCCTCTGTGTCCCGCTTTGTCTCCCGCTGTGTCCCGCTGTGTCCTACTGTGTACTGCTGTGTCCCCCGATGTGTCCCGCAGTTCCCCGCTATGTCTCGCTGTGTCTGACCTGTATCCCCCGCTGTGTTCCTGCTGGGACCCGCTGTGTCCCGCTGTGTCCCCGCTGTGTCCCCGCTGTTTCCCGCTGTGTCCCCCGCTGTGTCCCGCTGTGACCCCCGCTGTGTCCCGCTGTGTCCCCCGCTGTGTCCCACTGTGTCCTTGCTGTGTCCCCCGCTGTGTGCCGCTGAGTCCTCGCTCTGTCCCCCACTGTGTTCCGCTGTGTCCCCCACTGTGTCCCGTTGTGTCCCCCGCTGTGTTCCGCTGTGTCCCCGCAGAGTCACCGCTGTTTCCTGCTGTGTCCCGCTGTGTTCCGTGGTGTCCTGCTCTGTCCCCCCCTATGTCCCCGCTTTGTCCCCGCTGTGTCCCGCTGTGTCGTGCTGTTTCCCCCGCTGTTTCCTGTTGTGCCCCCAGCTGTGTACCACACTGTGTCCCGCTGTGTCACACTGTGTCCCATGGTGTCCCGCTTTGTCCCCTGCTGTGTCCCCCGCTGAGTCTCCGCTGTGTCCCCACTGTGTCCCGCTGTGTCCTCGTTGTGTCACCCTCTGTCTCCCGCTCTGTCCCCGCTGTGTCTCACGCTTTGTCCACGCAGTGTCCCACTGTGTCCCGCTGTGTCCCGCTGTGTCCCCCACTGTGTCCGTTTGTGTCCCCAGCTGTGTAACCCACTGTGTAACGCTGTGTCCCCACAGTATCGATGCTGTGTCCCGCTGGGTCCTGCTGTGTCCTTGCTCTGTTCCCAGTTGTGTCCCGCTGTGTCCCCCGCTGTGTCCCCTGCTGTGTCCTGCTGTTTCCTCTGCTGTGTCCCTCTGGGTCCCGCTGTGTCCCCCTGTGTCACCCGCTGTTTCCCTTTGTGTCCCCAGCTGTTTACCCCGCTGTGTCCCTCTGTGTCACACTGTGTCCCTTGGTGTCCCGCTTTGTCCCCCGCTGTGTCCCCCGGTGAGTCCCCACTGTGTCCCTGCTGTGTCCCGCTGTGTCCTCCCTGTGTCCCCCGCTGTGTCCCGCTGAGTCCCCCGTTGTGTCCCGCTGTGTCCTCCCTGTGTCCCTGCTGTCTCCCACTGTGTCCCGCTGTGTCCCGCTGTGTCCTCACTCTGTCCCACGCTGTGTTCCGCTATGTCCTCATTGTGTCCCCCGCTGTGTCCTGTTGTGACCCCAGCTGTGTACCCATCTGTGTCCCGCTATGTCCCCGTTGCATCGACGCTGTGTCCCGCTGGGTCCTGTTGTGTCCTCGCTGTGTTCGCCGCTGTGTCCCACTGTGTATCCCTCTGTGTCCCCCGCTGTGTCCCGCTCTGTCCCCCGTTGTGTTCCTGCTGTGTCCCCGCTGTGTCCCACTGTGTTCCGCTGTGTCCTGCTGTGTCCCCCGCTGAGTCCCGCTGTGTCCCCCTTGTGTCCCAAAGTGTCCTCGCTGTGTCCCCCGCTGTGTCCCTCTGTGTCCCCCTTGTGTCCCATGTGTGTCCCGCTGTGTCCCGCTGTGTCCCCCGCTGTGTCCCCCGATGTGTCCCGCTGTGTGCCCCCTGTGGCCCGCTGTGTACGCCTCTGTGTCCCCCTCTGTGTCCCGCTGTGTCCCCCGCTGTCGCCCGCTGTGTGCTACTGTGTACTGCTGTGTCCCCCGATGTGTCCCGCAGTTCCCCGCTATGTCTCGCTGTGTCTGACCTGTATCCCCCGCTGTGTTCCTGCTGGGACCCGCTGTGTCCCCGCTGTTTCCCGCTGTGTCCCCCGCTGTGTCCCGCTGTGACCCCCGCTGTGTCCCGCTGTGTCCCCCGCTGTGTCCCGCTGTGTCCTTGCTGTGTCCCCCGCTGTGTGCCGCTGAGTCCTCGCTCTGTCCCCCACTGTGTTCCGCTGTGTCCCCCACTGTGTCCCATTTTGTCCCCCGCTGTGTTCCGCTGTGTCCCCGCAGGGTCACCGCTGTTTCCTGCTGTGTCCCGCTGTGTTCCGTGGTGTCCTGCTCTGTCCCCCCCTATGTCCCCGCTTTGTCCCCGCTGTGTCCCGCTGTGTCGTGCTGTTTCCCCCGCTGTTTCCTGTTGTGCCCCCAGCTGTGTACCACACTGTGTCCCGCTGTGTCACACTGTGTCCCATGGTGTCCCGCTTTGTCCCCTGCTGTGTCCCCCGCTGAGTCTCCGCTGTGTCCCCACTGTGTCCCGCTGTGTCCTCGTTGTGTCATCCTCTGTCTCCCGCTCTGTCCCCGCTGTGTCTCACGCTTTGTCCACGCAGTGTCCCACTGTGTCCCGCTGTGTCCCGCTGTGTCCCCCACTGTGTCCGTTTGTGTCCCCAGCTGTGTAACCCACTGTGTAACGCTGTGTCCCCGCAGTATCGATGCTGTGTCCCGCTGGGTCCTGCTGTGTCCTTGCTGTGTTCCCAGTTGTGTCCCGCTGTGTCCCCCGCTGTGTCCCCCGCTGTGTCCTGCTGTTTCCTCTGCTGTGTCCCGTTGTGTCACGCTGTGTCCGCCACTGTGTCCCTGCTGTGTCCCTGCTGTGTCCCCGCTGTGTCCCGCTGTGTCCTGTTGTGTCCTCGCTGTGTCCCACGCTGTGTTCCGCTGTGTCCTCGCTGTGTCCCCTGCTGTGTCCCGTTGTGTCCCCAGCTGTGTACCCCGCTGTGACACGCTGTGTCCCCGCTGTATTGATGCTGTGTTCTGCTGGGTCCCGCTGTGTCCTCGCTGTTTCCCTGCTGTGTCCCGCTGTGTCCCGCTGTGAACTCGCTGTGTCCCACGCTGTGTTCCGCAGTGTCCTCGCTGTGTCCCCCGATGTGTCCCTTTGTGTCCCCAGCTCTGTACCCTGCTGTGTCCCGCTGTGTCCCTGCTGTATCGACGCTGTGTCCCGCTGGGTCCTGCTGTGTCCTCGCTGTGTTCCCAGCTGTGTCCCACTGTGTTCCACCTGTGTCCCACGCTGTGTCTGGCTGTGTCCCGCTGTGTCCCACTGTGTCCATTGCTGTGTCCCCGTTGTGTCCCGCTGTTTCCCTGCTATGTTCCGCTGTGTCCTCGCTGTGTCCCCGGCTATGTCCAGCTATGTCCTCGCTGTGTCCCCCACTGTGTCCCACTTTGTCCCGCGATTTTCCCACTGTGTCCCGCTGTGTCCCTGCTGGGACCCACTGTGTCCCGCTGTGTCCCCGCTGTGTCCCACTGTGTCCCGCTGTGTACCAGGCTGTGTCCAGCTTGGTCCCCACTGTGTCTTGCTGTGTCCCACGCTCTGTCCCCCACTGTGTTCCACTGTGTCCCTCGCTGTGTCCCGCTTTGTCCCCCGCTGTGTCCCGCTGTGTCCCCGCAGAGTCACTGCTGTTTCCCGCTGTGTCCCGCTGTGTCCTCGCTGTGTCCCGCTGTCTCCCGCTGTGTCCTCGCTGAGTGGCCAATGTCTCCTGCTGTGTACCCCGCTGTGTCCGCTGTGTCCCCGCTGTGTCCTGCTGTGTCCCCCACTATGTCCCGCTGTCTCCCGCTCTGTCCCTCGCTGTGTCTCACGCTTTGTCCCCGCTGTGTCCCACTGTGTCCCGCTGTGTCCCACTGTGTCCCCCACTGTGTCCCTTTGTTTCCCCTGCTGGGTCCCCGCTGTGTCCCGCTGTGTCCTTGCTGCGTCCCACGCTGTCTTCCGCTGTGTCCCCGCTGTGTCCCCTACTGTGTCCCGTTGTGTCCCCAGTTGTGTACCCAGCTGTGTCCCGCTGTGTCCCCGCTGTATCGACGCTGTGTCCCGCTGGGTCCCGCTGTGTCCCTCGCTGTGTCCCGCTGTGTCCCGCTGTGTCCCCCGCTGTGTCCCTGCTGTGTCCCCGGTGTGTCCCAATGTGTCCTCGCTGTGTCCCGCTCTGTCCCACTCTGTCCCTGCTGTGTCCCACTCTGTCCCGCTGTGTCCCCACTGTGTGCCCGCTGTGTCCCGCTGTGTACCCCGCTGGGTCCAGTTGTGTTCCCGCTGTGTCCCGCTGTGACCCTTCCCTGTCCCCTGCTGTCCCCGGCTGTGTCCCCTGCTGTGTCCCACTGTGTCCCGCTGTGTCCCGCTGTGTTCCCCGCTTTATCCCGATGTGTCCCTGCAGTGTCCCCGCTGTATCCCGCTGTGTCACACTGTGTCCCGTGGTGTCCCGTTTGTCCCCCGCTGTGTCCTCGCTGTGTTTCCCGCTGTGTCCCGCTGTGTCCTCGCTGTGTTCCCAGTTGTGTCCCGCTGTGTCCCCCGCTGTGTCCCCCGCTGTGCCCTGCTGTGTCCCCCACAGTGTCCCTTTTTGTCCCGCTGTGTCCCCCGCTGTGTCCCTGCTGTGTCCCCGCTGTGTCTCCGTGTGTACTGCTGTGTCCCCGCTGAGTCTCGCTGTGTCCCCACTGTGTCCCGTTGTGTCCCCGTATTATCGACGCTGTGTCCCACTTGGTCCCGCTGTGTCCTCGCTGTGTTCCCCGCTGTGTCCCGCTGTGTGCCCCTCTGTGTCCCCCTATGTGTCCCGCTGTGTCCCCCGCGGTGTGCCACTGTGTCCCGCTGTGTCCCCCGCTGTGTCCCTGCTGTGTCCCCGCTGTGTCCTGCTGTGTACTGCTGTGTCCCCCGCTGAGTCCCGCTGTGTCCCCGCTGTGTCCCGCTGTGTCCCCCCTGTGTCCCCAGCTGTGTCCCACTGTGTCCCGCTGTGTCGCCTGCTGTGTCCCCCGCTGTGTCCCGCTGTGTCCCCCGCTGTGTCCTGCTGTGTCCACTGCTGTGTCCCTGCTATGTCCCAATTTTTCCACCGCTTTGTCCCGCTGTGTCCTCGCTGTGTCCCCGGCTGTGTCCTCGCTGTGTCCCCCGCTCTGTCCCACTGTGTCCCCCACTGTGTCCTGCTGTGTCCCGCTGTGTCCCACTGTGTCCCTGCTGTGACCCTCTGTGTCCCGGTGTGTCCTCGCTGTGTCCCCGCTGTGTCTTTCTGTGTACACCCCGCTGTGTCCAGCTTTGTCCCCGCTGTGTCTCGCTGTGTCCCACGCTCTGTCCCCCACTGTGTTCCGCTGTGTCCCACGCTGTGTCCCACTGTGTCGCCCGCTGTGTCCCCCGCTGTGTCCCTTCAGGGTCACCGCTGTGTCCCGCTGTGTCCCGTGGTGTCCCGCTTTGTCCCCTGCTGTGTCCTCGCTGTGTTTCCCAGTGTGTCCAGCTGTGTCCTCGCTGTGTCCCCCGCTGTCACCTGCTTTGTCCCACGCTGTGTCCCGCTGTGACCCGCTGTGTCCTCGCTGTGTCCCCCGCTGTGTCCCGCTGTGTCCCCGCTGTGTCCCCTGCTGTCTTGCTGTGTCCCGTGGTGTCCCAGTTTGTCCCCCGCTGTGTCCCCCGCTGCGTCCCGCTGTGTCCACTGCTGTGTCCCCATTATGTCCCACTTTTTCCACCGCTGTGTCCCGCTGTGTCCTCGCTGTGTCCCCGGCTGTGTCCTCGCTGTGTCCCCCGCTCTGTCCCACTGTGTCCCCCACTGTCTCCTGCTGTGTCCCGCTGTGTCCCGCTGTGTCCCTGCTGTGACCCTCAGTGTCCCGGTGTGTCCCCGCTGTGTCCCCGCTGTGTCTTGCTGTGTATATCCCGCTGTGTCCCGCTTTGTCCCCGCTGTGTCTCGCTGTGTCCCACACTCTGTCCCCCACAGTGTTCCGCTGTGTCCCATGCTGTGTCCCACTGTGTCCCCCGCTGTGTCCCCTGCTGTGTCCCTTCAGGGTCACCGCTGTGTCCCGCTGTGTCCCGTGGTGTCCCGCTTTGTCTCCCGCTATGTCCTCGCTTTGTTTCCCGCTGTGTCCAGCTGTGTCCTCGCTGTGTCCCCCGCTGTCTTGTGCTTTGTCCCACGCTGTGCCCCGCTGTGACCCGCTGTGTCCTCGCTGTGTCCCCCGCTGTGTCCCACTGTGTCCCCTGCTGTCTCTCTGTGTCCCGTGGTGTCCCAGTTTGTCCCCCGCTGTGTCCCCCGGTGAGTCCCCGCTGTGTCCCTCTGTGTCACCCACTGGGTCCCACTTTGTCTACTGCTGTGTCCCCGCTGTGTCCCGCTGTGTCCCGTTCTGTCCCGCTGTGTCCTCGCTGTGTCCCACGCTGTGTTCCGCTGTGTCCTCGCTGTGTCCCCCGATGTGTCCTGTTGTGTCCCCAGCTGTGTACCCTGCTGTGTCCCGCTGTGTCCCCGCTGTATCGACGCTGTGTTCCGCTGGGTCCTGCTGTGTCCTCGCTGTGTTCCCCACTGTGTCTCGCAGTGTACCCCTCTGTGTCCCCCTCTGTGTCCCGCTGTGTACCCCGCTGTGTCCAGCTGTGTCACACTGTGTCCCTTGGTGTCCCGCTTTTTCCCCCGCTGTGTCCCACGGTGAGTCGCCGCTGTGTCCCTGCTGTGTCCCGCTGTGTCCTCCCTGTGTCCCCCGCTGGGTCCCGCTGTGTTCTCCCTGTGTCCCCGCTGTGTCCCACTGTGTCCCGCTGTGTCCTCGCTGTGTCCCACGCTGTGTTCCGTTGTGTCCTCGCTGTGTCCCCCGCTGTGTCCCGTTGTGTCCCCAGCTGTGTACCCCGCTGTGTCCCAATATGTCCCTGCTGCATCGACACAGTGTCCCTCTGGGTCCCGTTGTGTCCTTGCTGTGTTCCCCGCTGTGCCCGCTGTGTACCCCTCTGTGTCCCCCGCTGTGTCCCGCCTTGTCCCCCACTGTGTCCCGCTGTGTCCTGCTTTGTCCCCCGCTGTGTCCTGCTGTGTTCCTGCAAGGTCACCGCTGTTTCCTGCTGTGTCCCGCTGTGTTCCGTGGTGTCCCGCTTTGTCCCCCGCTGTGTCCCCGGCTGAGTCCCTACTGTGTCCCCGCTGTGTCCTGCTGTGTCCTCGCTGTGTCCCCTGCTGTTTCCTGCTCTGTCCCCCGCTGTGTCTCACGCATTGTCTCCACTGTGTCCCACTGTGTCCCGCTGTGTCCCGCTGTGTCTCCCGCTGTGTCCTGCTGTGTCCACTGCTGTGTCCCCGCTATGTCCCACTTTTTCCACCGCTGTGTCCCGCTGTGTCCTCGCTGTGTCCCCGGCTGTGTCCTCTCTGTGTCCCCTGCTCTGTCCCACTGTGTCCCCCTCTGTGTCCTGCTGTGTCCCGCTGTGTCCCGTTGTGTCCCTGCTGTGACCCTCAGTGTCCCGGTGTGTCCCCGCTGTGTCCCCGCTGTGTCTTGCTGTGTATATCCCGCTGTGTCCAGCTTTGTCCCCGCTGTGTCTCGCTGTGTCCCACGCTCTGTTCCCCACTGTGTTCCGCTGTGTCCCACTCTGTGTCCCACTGTGTCCCGCTTTGTCCCCCGCTGTGTCCCTTCCTGGTCACCGCTGTGTCCCGCTGTGTCCCGTGGTGTTCCGCTTTGTCCTCCGCTGTGTCCTCGCTGTGTTTCCGGCTGTTTCCAGCTGTGTCCTCGCTTTGTCCCCCGCTGTCTCGTGCTTTCTCCCACACTGTGTCCCACTGTGACCCGCTGTGTCCTCGCTGTGTCCCCTGCTTTGTCCCGCTGTGTCCCCGCTGTGTGCCCCGCTGTGTCTCGCTGTGTCCCGTGGTGTCCCAGTTTGTCCCCCGCTGTGTCCCCCGGTAAGTCCCTGCTGTGTCCCCCTGTGTCCCCCACTGTGTCCCGCTGTGTCTACTACTGTGTCCCCGCTGTGTCCCGCTGTGTCCCGCTGTGTCCTCGCTGTGTCCCACGCTGTGTTCCGCTGTGTCCTCGCTTTGTCCCTGGATGTGTCCCGTTGTGTCCCCAGCTGTGTACGCTGTGTCCCGCTAGGTCCCGCTCGGTCCCGCTGTGTCCCGCTGTGTCCCCCACTGGGTCCCGCTGTGTCTACTGCTGTGTCCCCCGCTGTGTCCCTGCTGTGTCCCCGCTGTGTCTCCGTGTGTACTGCTGTGTCCCCGCTGAGTCTCGCTGTGTCCCCACTGTGTCCCGTTGTGTTCCCATAGTATCGACGCTGTGTCCCACTTGGTCCCGCTGTGTCCTCGCTGTGTTCTCCGCTGTGTCCCACTGTGTGCCCCTCTGTGTCCCCCTATGTGTCCCGCTGTGTACCCCGCGGTGTGCCGCTGTGTCCCGCTGTTTCCCCCGCTGTGTCCCTGCTGTGTCCCCGCTGTGTCCTGCTGTGTACTGCTGTGTCCCCCGCTGAGTCCCGCTGTGTCCCCGCTGTGTCCCGCTGTGTCCCCCCTGTGTCCCCAGCTGTGTCCCACTGTGTCCCGCTGTGTCGCCTGCTGTGTCCCCCGCTGTGTCCCGCTGTGTCCCCCACTGTGTCCCGCTGTGTCCACTGCTGTGTCCCTGCTATGTCCCAATTTTTCCACCGCTGTGTCCCGCTGTGTCCTCGCTGTGTCCCCGGCTGTGTCCTCGCTGTGTCCCCGCTCTGTCCCACTGTGTCCCCCACTGTGTCCTGCTGTGTCCCGCTGTGTCCCGCTGTGTCCCTGCTGTGACCCTCAGTGTCCCGGTGTGTCCTCGCTGTGTCCCCGCTGTGTCTTGCTGTGTACACCCCGCTGTGTCCAGCTTTGTCCCCGCTGTGTCTCGCTGTGTCCTACGCTCTGTCCCCCACTGTGTTCCGCTGTGTCCCACGCTGTGTCCCACTGTGTCCCCGGCTGTGTACCCCGCTGTGTCCCTTCAGGGTCACCGCTGTGTCCCGCTGTGTCCCGTGGTGTCCCGCTTTGTCCCCCGCTGTGTCCTCGCTGTGTTTCGTGCTGTGTCCAGCTGTGTCCTCGCTGTGTCCCCCGCTGTCACCTGCTTTGTCCCACGCTGTGTCCCGCTGTGACCCGCTGTGTCCTTGCTATGTCCCCCGCTGTGTCCCACTTTGTCCCCGCTGTGTCCCCTGCTGTCTTGCTGTGTCCCGTGGTGTCCCAGTTTGTCCCCCGCTGTGTTCCCTGGTGAGTCCCTGCTGTGTCCCGCTGTGTCACCCACTGGGTCCCACTGTGTCTACTGCTGTGTCCCCGCTGTGTCCGGCTGTGTCCCGTTCTGTCCCGCTGTGTCCTCGCTGTGCCCCAAGCTGTGTCCCACTGTGTCCCGTTCTGTCCCGCTGTGTCCTTGCTGTGCCCCACTCTGTGTTCCGCTGTGTCCTCGCTGTGTCCCCCGATGTGTCCCGCTGTGTCCCGCTGGGTCCTGCTGTGTCCTCGCTGTGTTCCCTGCTGTGTTCCCGCAGTGTACCCCTCGGTGTCCCCCT
>NW_012288056.1:0-6871 GCF_000151885.1 Dipodomys ordii
CTGTGTTCCGCTGTGTCCTCGCTGTGTCCCCCGATGTGTCCCGTTGTGTCCCCAGCTGTGTACCCCACTGTGTCCCGCTGTGTCCCCGCTGTATCGACGCTGTGTCCCGCTGGGTCCTGCTGTGTCCTCGCTGTGTTCCCTGCTGTGTCCCGCAGTGTACCCCTCGGTGTCCCCCTCTGTGTCCTGCTGTGTACCCCACTGTGTCCCGCTGTGTCACACTGTGACCCTTGGTGTCGCTCTTTATCCCCCGCTGTGTCCCAGGGTGAGTCGCCGCTGTGTCCCCGCTGTGTCCCACTGTGTCCTCCCTGTGTCCCCGGCTGTGTCCTGCTGTGTTCTCCCTGTGTCCCCGCTGTGTCCCGCTGTGTCCCGCTGTGTCCTCGCTGTGTCCCCTGCTGTGTCCCGCTGTGTCCCCGCTGTGTCACCTGCTGTCTCGCTGTGTCCTGTGGTGTCCCAGTTGTCCCCCGCTATGTCCCCCGGTGAGTCCCCGCTATGTCCCGCTGTGTCACCCACTGGGTCCCACTTTGTCTACTGCTGTGTCCCCGCTGTGTCCCGCTGTGTCCCGTTCTGTCCCACTGTGTCCTCGCTGTGTCCCACGCTGTGTTCCGCTGTGTCCTCGCTGTGTCCCCCGATGTGTCCCGTTGTGTCCCCAGCTGTGTACCCTGCTGTGTCCCGCTGTGTCCCCGCTGTATCGACGCTGTGTCCCGCTGGGTCCTGCTGTGTCCTCGCTGTGTTCCCCACTGTGTCCCGCAGTGTACCCCTCTGTGTCCCCCTCTGTGTCCCGCTGTGTACACCGCTGTGTCCCGCTGTGTCACACTGTGTCCCTTGGTGTCCCGCTTTGTCCCCAGCTGTGTCCCACGGTGAGTCGCCGCTGTGTCCCCGCTGTGTCCCACTGTGTCCTCCCTGTGTCCCCCACTGTGTCCCGCTGTGTCCTCACTGTGTCCCCCGCTGTGTCCCGTTGTGTCCCCAGCTGTGTACCCCGTTGTGTTCCAATATGTCCCTGCTGCATCGACACAGTGTCCCTCTGGGTCCCGTTGTGTCCTCGCTGTGTTCCCCGCTGTGTCCCGCTGTGTACCCCTCTGTGTCCCGCGCTGTGTCCCGCCTTGTCCCCCACTGTGTCCTGCTGTGTCCCCCGCTGTGTCCCTGCTGTGTCCACCGTTTGTCCCGCTGTGTCCCGCTGTGTACTGCTGTGTCCCCCGCTGAGTCCCGCTGTGTCCCCGCTGTGTCCCAATGCGTCCTCGCTGTGTCCCCCGCTGTGTCCCGCTGTGTCCCCCCTGTGTTCCACGTGTGTACCGCTGTGTCCCGATGTGTCCCCCGCTGTGTCCCCTACTGTGTCCCACTGTGTCCTCCGCTGTTTCCCTCTGTGTCCACTGCAGTGTCCCCGATGTGTTCCGCTGTGTCCCCCGCTGTCCCCCGCTGTGTCCCGCTGTGTCCTCGCTGTGTCCCCCGTTGTGTCCTCGCTGTGTCCCCCGCTCTGTCCTGCTGTATCCCCCGCTGTTTCCTGCTGTGTCCCGCTGTGTCCCACTGTGTCCCTGCTGTGACCCTCAGTATCCCGGTGTGTGCCCGCTGTGTCCCCGCTGTGTCTTGCTGTGTATACCCCGCTGTGTCCAGCTTTGTCCCTGCTGTGTCTCGTTGTGTCCCACACTCTGTCCCCCACTGTGTCCCGCTGTGTCGCCGACTGTGTCCTGCTGTGTCCCTGCAGGGTCACCGCTGTTTCCTGTTGTGTCCGCTGTGTTCCGTGGTGTCCCGCTTTGTCCCCCGCTGTATCCCCCGCTGAGTCCCTGCTGTGTCCCCGCTGTGTTCTGGTGTGTCCACGCTGTGTCCCCCGCTTTCTCCTGCTCTGACCCCCGCTGTGTCCCACGCATTGTCCCCGCAGTGTCCCACTGTGTCCCGCTGTGTCCCGCTGTGTCTCCCGCTGTGTCCTGCTGTGTCCACTGCTGTGCCCCCGCTATGTCCCACTTTTTCTACCGCTGTGTCCCGCTGTGTCCTCGCTCTGTCACCCGCTGTGTCCCGTTTTGTCCTTGCTGTGTCCCCCGCTCTGTCCCGCTGTGTCCCCCACTGTGTCCTGCTGTGTCCCGCTCTGTCCCGCTATGTCCCTGCTGTGACCCTCAGTGTCCCGGTGTGTCTCCGCTGTGTCCCTGCTGTGTGTTGCTGTGTATATCCCGCTGTGTCCAGCTTTGTCCCCGCTGTGTCTCGCTGTGTCCCACGCTCTGTCCCCCACTGTGTTCCGCTGTGTCCCACGCTGTGTCCTGCTGTGTCCTCGCTGTGTCCCTCACTGTGTCCCGCTGTGTCCCCGCTGTGTCCACCGTTGTGTCTCGCTGTGGCCCCGTGGTGTCCCAGTTTGTCCTCCGCTGTGTCCCCCGGTGAGTCCCCGCTTTGTCCCGCTGTGTCCCCCACTGAGTCCCACTGTGTCTACTGCTGTGTCCCCGCTGTGTCCCGCTGTGTCCCGCTCTGTCCCGCTGTGTCCTTGCTGTGTCCCACGATGTGTTCCGCTGTGTCCTCGCTGTGTCCACCGATGTGTCCCGTTGTGTCCCCAGCTGTGTACCCCACTGTGTCCCGCTGTGTCCCCGCTGTTTCGGCGCTGTGTCCCGCTGTGTCCACGCTGTGTTCCCCACTGTGTCCCGCAGTGTACCCCTCTGTGTCCCCCTCTGTGTCCCGTTGTGTACCCCGCTGTGTCCCGCTGTGTCACACTGTGTCCCTTGGTGTCCCGCTTTGTCCCCCGCTTTGTTCCACGGTGAGTCGCCGCTGTGTCCCCGCTGTTTCCCACTGTGTCCTCCCTGTGTCCCCCGCTGTGTCCCGCTGTGTTCTCCCTGTGTCCTCGCTGTGTCCCGCTGTGTCCCGCTGTGTCCTTGCTGTGTCCCACGCTGTGTTCCATTGTGTCCTCGCTGTGTTCCCCACTGTGTCCCTTTGTGTCCCCAGCTGTGTACCCCGCTGTGTCCCAATATGTCCCTGCTGTATCGACGCAATGTCCCTCTGGGTCCCATTGTGTCCTCGCTGTGTTCCCCGCTGTGTCCCGCTGTGTACCCTTCTGTGTCCCCAACTGTGTCCCGCCTTGTCCCCCACTGTGTCCCGCTGTGGCCCGCTTTGTTCCCCGCTGTGTCCTGCTGTGTTCCTGCAGGGTCACCGCTGTTTCCTGCTGTGTTCCGCTGTGTTCCGTTTTGTCCCCCGCTGTGTCCCCCGCTGAGTCCCTGCTGTGTCCCCGCTGGGTCCTGCTGTGTCCTCGCTGTGTCCCCCGCTGTCTCCTGCTCGGTCCCCCGCTGTGTCTCACGCATTGTCCCGGCTGTGTCCCACTGTGTCCTGCTGTGTCCACTGCTGTGTCCCCGCTATGTCCCACTTTTTCCACCGCTGTGTCCCGCTGTGTCCTCGCTGTGTCCCCCACTGTGTCCCGCTGTGTCCTCGCTCTGTCCCCCGCTCTGTCCTGCTGTTTCCCCCACTGTGTCTTGCTGTGTCCCGCTGTGTCCCGCTGTGTCCCTGCTGTGACCCTCAGTGTCCCGGGGTGTCCCCGCTGTGTCCCCGCTGTGTCTTGCTGTGTATATCCCGCTGTGTCCAGCTTTGTCCCCGCTGTGTCTCGCTGTGTCCCACGCTCTGTCCCCCACTGTGTTCCGCTGTGTCCCACGCTGTGTCCCACTGTGTCCCCCGCTGTGTCTCCCGCTGTGTCCCTTCAGGGTCACCGCTCTGTCCCGCTGTGTCCCGTGGTGTCCCGCTTTGTCCCCCGCTGTGTCCTCGCTGTGTTTCGCGCTGTGTCCAGCTGTGTCCTCGCTGTGTCCCCCGCTGTCTCCTGCTTTGTCCCACACTGTGTCCCGCTGTGACCCACTGTGTTCTTGCTGTGTCCCCCGCTGTGTCCCGCTTTGTCCCCGCTGTGTCCCCTGCTGTCTTGCTGTGTCCCGTGGTGTCCCAGTTTGTCCCCCGCTGTGTCCTGTGGTGAATCCCCGCTGTGTCCCGCTGTGTCACCCACTGGGTCCCACTGTGTCTACTGCTGTGTCCCCGCTGTGTCCCGCTGTGTCCCATTCTGTCCCGCTGTGTCCTCGCTGTGCCCCAAGCTGTGTCCCACTGTGTCCCGTTCTGTCCCGCTGTGTCCTCGCTGTGCCCCACGCTGTGTTCCGCTGTGTCCTCGTTGTCTCCCCCGATGTGTCCCGTTGTGTCCCCAGTTGTGTACCCCGCTGTGTCCCGCTGTGTCCCCGCTGTATCGACGCTGTGTCCTGCTGGGTCCTGCTGTGTCCTCGCTGTGTTCCCTGCTGTGTCCCGCAGTGTACCCCTCTGTGTCACCCTCTGTGTCCCGCTGTGTACACCGCTGTGTCCCGCTGTGTCACACTGTGTCCCTTGGTGTCCCTCTTTGTCCCCCGCTGTGTCCCAGGATGAGTCGCCGCTGTGTCCCCGCTGTGTCCCGCTTTGTCCTCCCTGTGTCCCCCGCTGTGTCCTGCTGTGTTCTCCCTGTGTCCCCGCTGTGTCCCGCTGTGTCCCGCTGTGTCCTCGCTGTGTCCCACGCTGTGTTCCACTCTGTCCTCGCTGTGTCCCCCACTGTGTCCCATCGTGTCCTTCGCTGTGTACCCTGCTGTGTCCGAATATGTCCCTGCTGCATCGACGCAGTGTCCCTCTGGGTCCCGTTGTGTCCTCGCTGTGTTCCCCGCTGTGTCCCGCTGTGTACCCCTCTGTGTCCCCCGCTGTGTCCCGCCTTGTCCCCCACTGTGTCCTGCTGTGTCCCCCGCTGTGTCCCTGCTGTGTCCACCGTTTGTCCCGCTGTGTCCCGCTGTGTACTGCTGTGTCCCCCGCTGAGTCCTGCTGTGTCCCCGCTGTGTCCCAATGCGTCCTCGCTGTGTCCCCCACTGTGTCCCGCTGTGTCCCCCCTGTGTTTCACGTGTGTACCGCTGTGTCCCGATGTTTCCCCCGCTGTGTCCCCCGCTGTGTCCCACTGTGTCCCCCGCTGTTTCCCTCTGTGTCCACTGCAGTGTCCCCGCTGTGTTCCGCTGTGTCCCCCGCTGTCCCCCGCTGTGTCCTGCTGTGTCCTCGCTGTGTCCCCCGCTGTGTCCTCGCTGTGTCCTCCGCTCTGTCCCGCTGTGTCCTGCTATGTCCCACTTTGTCCCGCTGTGTCCCTGCTGTGACCCTCAGTATCCCGGTGTGTCCCCGCTGTGTCTTGCTGTGTATACCCTGCTGTGTCCATCTTTGTCACGCTGTGTCACACTGTGTCCCGTGGTGTCCCGCTTTGTCCACCGCTGTGTCCTCGCTTTGTTCCCTGCTGTGTCCCGCTGTGTCCTCGCTGTGTTCCCAGTTGTGTCCCGCTGTGTCCCCCGCTGTGTCCCCCGGTGTGTCCTGCTGTGTCCCCCGCTGTGTCCCGTTGTGTCCCGCTGTGTCCCCCGCTGTCCCTGCTGTTTCCCTGTTGTGTCCCCGCTGTGTCCCACTGTGTCCCGCTGTGTACCCCGCGGTGTCCAGCTTTGTCCCCGCTGTGTCTCGCTGTGTCCCACGCTCTGTCCCCCACTGTGTTCCGCTGTGTCCCACGCTGTGTCCCGCTGTGTCCCCCACTGTGTCCCTTTGTGTCCCCAGCTGTGTAACCCGCTGTGTAACGCTGTGTCCCTGCAGTATCGATGCTGTGTGCTGCTGGGTCCCGCTGTGTCCTCGCTGTGTTCCCAGTTGTGTCCCGCTGTGTCCCCCGCTGTGTCCCCCGCTGTGTCCCGTTGTGTCGCGCAGTGTCCCCCGCTGTGTCCCTGCTGTGTCCATGCTGTGTCCCCGCTGTGTCCCACACTGTGTTCCGCTGTGTCCTAGCTGTGTCCCCTGCTTTTTCCCGTTGTGCCCCAGCTGTGTACCCCACTGTGTCACGCTGTATCCCCACTGTATCGACGCTGTGTCCTGCTGGGTCCCGCTGTGTCCTCGCTGTGTCCCCCGATGTATCCCGCTGTGTCCCCGCTGTGTCTACTGCTGTGTTCCTGCTGTGTCCCGCTGTGTCCTGCTGTGTCCTCGCTGTGTCCCACGCTGTGTTCCGCAGTGTCCTCGCTGTGTCCCCCGCTGTGTCCCGCTGTGTCCCCCGCTGTGTCCCAGTGTCCATTGCTGTGTCCCCGTTGTGTCCCGCTGTTTCCCTGCTATGTCTTGCTGTGTCCTCACTGTGTACCCCGCTGTGTCCAGCTATGTCCTCGCTGAGTCCCCCACTGTGTCCCACTGTGTCCCCCGCTGTGTCCCGCTGTGTCCCCGCAGATTCAACGCTGTTTCCCGCTGTGTCCCGCTGTGTTCCGTGGTGTCCTGCTTTGTCCCCCGCTCTGTCCCCCACTGAGTCCCTGCTGTATTCCCGCTGTGTCCCGCTGTGTCCTCGCTGTGTCCCGCTGTATCCCGCTGTGTCCACGCTGTGTGGCCACTTTCTTCTGCTGTGTACCCCGCTGTGTCCTGATGTGTCCCCGCTGTGTCCCGCTGTGTCCCCCACTATGTCCCGCTGTCTCCCGCTCTGTCCCCCGCTGTGTCTCACGCTCTTTCCCCGCTGTGTCCCACTGTGTCCCGCTGTGTCCCCCACTGTGTCCCACTGTGTCCTCGTTGCGTCCCACGCTGTGTTCCGCTGTGTCCCCTGCTGTGTACCCAGCTGTGTCCCGCTGTGTCCCTGCTGTATCGACGCTGTGTCCCGCTGGGTTCCGCTTTCTCCTCGCTGTGTCCCCCGCTGTGTCTCGCTGTGTCCCCTGCTGTGTCCCGCTGTGTCTACTGCTATGTCCCTGCTGTGTCCCGCTGTCTCCCGCTGCGTGTCCTGGTGTGTATACTGCTGTGTCCCTGCTGTGTCCCGCTGTGTCCCGCTGTGTCCTCGCTGTGTCCCACACTGTGTTCCGCTGTGTCCTCGCTGTGTCCCCCGAATTGTCCCTTTGTGTCCCCAGCTGTGTAACACGCTGTTTCCCACTGTGTCCCC
>NW_012288057.1:0-662 GCF_000151885.1 Dipodomys ordii
TATAAGGCGGGACCTTTTTCAACCAAAGGGAAGGAGCATTTGATGTGCTTGAATCTGTCAGCGGCAGGACAGAGCCTCTGTTGTGCTTGAGTCTGGGGGTTGAGGGAAGGGGAGGAAGGGAGCCAATGCCCAAGGGCCAGAGCCTTGGCTACCTTGAACCTGTTTGGGGCGAGACCTCTGCCTTAAGGGGCGGGCCCTTGTTGAGTCAGTCTGCGCCGGGGCGGGGCCTCTGCTGTGCTTGAATGGGGAGGGGGGAAGGAAGGAGTCCTCTGATCCAGGGGCGGGGCCTTTGCTGCCTTGAATCTGGTCGGGGCGGGGCCTCTGCCCCGAGGGACCGGCCGTGCCGTGCGGTCCTCCGGCCGCCAGGGGCCGCTGTGGGCGGCGCGCAGCCCGTGGCGGCGCGGGCCGGGCCGTGCGCGGGGCCGCCCCTGAGCCCGGCCGGGACCAGGTTGGCCCATTGAACAGAGCCCGGCGACCCCTGCGCGGGGCGGCGGTTGTTGCTAGGGCCACCTTGGCCGTGCTGGCCCTGCCTCCCCGGGCGCCCGGCCCGGCGGAGTCCGACCTCAGGTGAGGGCCGGGGGCCGAGGGCCGAGGGCCGGGGGCGGAGGGGGCGGCCGCCGAGGGCGGGGCGGAGGGCCGGCCGGTGGGCCGGTCGGTTGGAC
>NW_012288058.1:0-677 GCF_000151885.1 Dipodomys ordii
CCCCCCCAAGGGCGGAGCCTTGCATGCCTTGAATCCGTCTAGGGCGGGGCCTCTTCACCAAGGGGCGGGGCCTTTGCTGTGCTTGAATCTGTCAGCGCCAGGACAGGGCCTCTGTTGTGCTTGAGTCTGGGGGTTGGGGGGAGGGGAGGAAGGGAGCCAATGCCCAAGGGCCAGAGCCTTGGCTACCTTGAACCTGTTTGGGGCGGGGCCTCTGCCCTAAGGGGCGGGCCCTTGTTGAGTCTGTCTGCGCCGGGGCGGGGCCTCTGCTGTGCTTGAATGGGGAGGGGGGAAGGAAGGGGTCCTCTGCTCCAGGGGCGGGGCCTTTGCTGCCTTGAATCTGGTCGGGGCGGGGCCTCTGCCGAGGGGCGGGGCCTTTGCTGCCTTGAATCTGGTCGGGGCGGGGCCTCTGCCCCGAGGGACCGGCCGTGCCGTGCGGTCCTCCGGCCGCCAGGGGCCGCTGTGGGCGGCGCGCAGCCCGTGGCGGCGCGGGCCGGGCCGTGCGCGGGGCCGCCCCTGAGCCCGGCCGGGACCAGGTTGGCCCATTGAACAGAGCCCGGCGACCCCTGCGCGGGGCGGCGGTTGTTGCTAGGGCCACCTTGGCCGTGCTGGCCCTGCCTCCCCGGGCGCCCGGCCCGGCGGAGTCCGACCTCAGGTGAGGGCCGGGGGCCGAGGGCCGA
>NW_012288059.1:0-2324 GCF_000151885.1 Dipodomys ordii
TCCTGTGTCCCGCTTTGTCCTCGCTGTGTCCTTCTGTATCTCGCTATGTCCCCCGCTGTGTCCCCCACTATTTCCCCGCTGTGACCCGCTGTGTCCATGCTGTGTCCCCCGCTGTGTCCCGCTGTGTCCCGCTGTGTGTCCCGCTGTGTTCCCCGCTGTGTCCCGCTGTGTCCCGCTGTGTCCCGCTGTGTCCCGCTGTGTGCCTTCTCCCCCCGGTGTGTCCCCCGCTGTGTCCCGCTGTGTCCCCGCTGTGTCCGGATGTGTACCGCTGGTCTGCCTCTGTGTACCCCGCTGTGTCCTGCTGTGTCCCCCGCTCTGTCCTGCTGTGTCCTCGCTGTGTCCCACGCTGTTTCCAGCTGTTTCCCCCACTGTGTCACCCGCTGTGTCCCCAGCTGTTTCCAGCTGTGTCCCGCTGTGTCCCCGCTGTGTCCCCGCTGTGTCCCGCTGTGTCCCTGGTGTGTCCTCGCTGTGTAACTGCTATGTCCCTCTGTGTCCTCTGCTGTGTCCCGCTGTGTCCTTGCTGTGTCCCCCACTGTGTCCCCGCTGTGACCCGATGTGTCCCTGCTGTGTCCCCCGCTGTGTACCGCTGTGTCCCCGGTTGTGTCCCCCGCTGTGTCCCGCTCTTTCCCGCTGTGTCCCGCTGTGTCCTTGCTGTGTCCCCATTTGTGTCCCGCTGTGTCCTCGCTGGGTCCCCCGCTGGGTCCCGCTGGGTCCCCATGTGTCAAGCTGTGTCCTCTCTGTGTATCCCTCTGTGTCCCGCTGTGTCCTCGCTGTATCCCACATTGTGTCCCCGCTGTGACCCGCTGTGTCCCTGCTGTGTCCCTGCTGTGTCCTGCTGTGTCCCGCTGTGTCCCGCTGTGTCCCCGATGTCCTCCCTGTGTCCGTTGGGTCCCGCTGTCTGCATGTGTGTCCCTGCTGTCCCCCGCTGTGTCCCCCGCTGTGTCCCGCTGTGTCCTCGCTGTGTCCCCAGCTGTGTCCCGCTGTGCCCAAGCTGTGTCCCCCGCTGTGTCCTGCTGTGCCCCCGCTGTGTCCCGCTGTGTCCCGCTGTGTCCCGCTGTGTCCTTTCTTTGTCCCCATTTGTGTCCCGCTGTGTCCTCTCTGTGTCCCCCGCTGTGTCCCGCTGTGTCCCCATGTGTCACGCTGAGTCCTCGCTGTCTATCCCTCTGTGTCCCACTGTGTCCTCGCTGTGTCCCCCACTATGTCCCCGCTGTTGACCTGCTGTGTCCCAGCTGTGTCCCCCGTTGTGTCCCACTGTGTCCATGCTGTGTCCTGCTCTGTCCCCCGCTGTGTCCCGCTGTGTCCCCCGCTGTGTCCCGCTGTGTCTCTGCTGTGTCCCCTCTGAGTCCCGCTGTGTCTCGCTGTGTCCCCGCTGTGTCCCCGCTGTGTCCCGCTGTGTCTCTGGTGTGTCCTCGCTGTGTAACTGCTATGTCCCTCTGTGTCCCCGCTGTGTTCCTCTGTGTCCCGCAGTGTCCCCCTATGTCCCCGCTGTGTCCTCGCTGTGTCCCCCTCTGTGTCCCAAAGTGTCCCCCGCTGTGTCCCCGCTGTGTCCCCGCTGTGTCCTCCTGTGTCCCACTGTGTTCTTGCTGTGTTCTTGCTGTGACCCCCGCTGTGTCCCGGTGTGTCCCCCGCTGTGTCCTGCTGTTTCCCGCTGTGTCCCGCTGTGTCCTGCTTTGTCGGCCTGTGTCCCCGCAGTGTCCCGCTGTGTCCCCGCTGTGTCCCGCTGTGTCCCGCTGTGTCCTCGCTGTGTTCCTCCACCGCTGTGTCCCGCTGTGTCCCGCTGTGTCCCCGCTGTCCGCCGGTGTGTCACCGCTGTCCCCCGCTGTATCCCCCGCTGTGTCCCGCTGTGTCCTCGCTGTGTCCCGCTGTGTCCCCGCTGTGTGTCCGCTGTGTCCCGCTGTGTCCCTGGTGTGTCCTCGCTGTGTAACCACTGACTCCCTCTGTGTCCCCGCTGTGTCCCACTGTGTCCCCCGCTGTGTCCCTGCTGTGTTCCCGCTGTGTCTTCCTGTGTCCCGCTGTGTCCTCGCTGTGTCCTTCTGTATCCCGCTGTGTCCCCCGTTGTGTCCCCCACTATTTCCCCACTGTGACCCGCTGTGTCCATGCTGTGTCCCGCTGTGTCCCGCTGTGTCCTCGCTGTGTCCCTGCTGTGTCCCGCTATCTCCCGCTGTGTCCCGCTGTGTCCTGCTGTGTCCGCCTCTGTGTCCCCCGCTGTGTCCCGCTGTGTCCTTCGCTGTGTCCCCGCTGTGTTACGCTGTGTCCCTGGAGTGTCCTGGCTGTGTAACCTCTATGTCCCTCTGTGTCCCCGCTGTGTCCCACTGTGTCCCGCA
>NW_012288060.1:0-1984 GCF_000151885.1 Dipodomys ordii
CACCGCTGTGTCCCACTGTGTCCCGCAATGTCCCCCTATGTCCCTGCAGTGTCCTCGCTGTGTCATTCTGTATCCCGCTGTGTCCCCCATTATTTCCCCGCTGTGACCCGCTGTGTCCCGCAGTGTCCCTGCTGTGTCCTCTCTGTATCCCCAGCTGTGTCCCACTGTGTCCCCCGCTGTGTCCCCGCCATGTCCCCGCTGTGTCCTGTGTCCCGCTTTGTCCTCGCTGTGTCCTTCTGTATCTCGATTTGTCCCCCGCTGTGTCCCCCACTATTTCCCCGCTGTGACCCGCTGTGTCCATGCTGTGTCCCCCGCTGTGTCCCGCTGTGTCCCGCTGTGTGTCCCGCTGTGTTCCCCGCTGTGTCCCGCTGTGTCCCGCTGTGTCCCGCTGTGTGCCTGCTCTCCCCCGGTGTGTCCCCCGCTGTGTCCCGCTGCGTCCTGCTGTGTCCCCGCTGTGTCCGGATGTGTACCACTGGTCTGCCTCTGTGTACCCCGCTGTGTCCTGCTGTGTCCCCCGCTGTGTCCTGCTGTGTCCCCCGCTGTTTCCAGCTGTTTCCCCCACTGTGTCACCCGCTGTGTCCCCAGCTGTGTCCAGCTGTGTCCCTCTGTGTCCCCGCTGTGCCCCGCTGTGTCCCTGGTGTGTCCTCGCTGTGTAACTGCTATGTCCCTCTGTGTCCTCTGCTGTGTCCCGCTGTGTCCTTGCTGTGTCCCCTACTGTGTCCCCGCTGTGACCCGATGTGTCCCTGCTGTGTCCCCCGCTCTGTACCGCTGTGTCCCGCTGTGTCTCCGGTTGTGTCCCCCGCTGTGTCCCGCTCTTTCCCGCTGTGTCCCGCTGTGTCCTTGCTGTGTCCCCATTTGGGTCCCGCTGTGTCCTCGCTGGGTCCCCCGCTTGGTCCCGCTGGGTCCCCATGTGTCACGCTGTGTCCTCTCTGTGTATCCCTCTGTGTCCGGTTGTGTTCTCGCTGTATCCCACATTGTGTCCCTGCTGTGACCCGCTGTGTCCCTGCTGTGTCCCTGCTGTGTCCTGCTGTGTCCCGCTGTGTCCCGCTGTGTCCCCGATGTTCCCCCTGTGTCCCGTTGGGTCCCCGCTGTCTGCATGTGTGTCCCTGCTGTCCCCCGCTGTGTCCCCCGCTGTGTCCCGCTGTGTCCTCGCTGTGTCCCCAGCTGTGTCCCGCTGTGCCCAAGCTGTGTCCCCCGCTGTGTCCTGCTGTGCCCCCGCTGTGTCCCGCTGTGTCCCGCTGTGTCCCGCTGTGTCCTTTCTTTGTCCCCATTTGTGTCCCGCTGTGTCCTCTCTGTGTCCCCCGCTGTGTCCCGCTGTGTCCCCATGTGTCACGCTGAGTCCTCGCTGTCTATCCCTCTGTGTCCCACTGTGTCCTCGCTGTGTCCCCCACTATGTCCCCGCTGTTGACCTGCTGTGTCCCAGCTGTGTCCCCCGTTGTGTCCCACTGTGTCCATGCTGTGTCCTGCTCTGTCCCCCGCTGTGTCCCGCTGTGTCCCCCGCTGTGTCCCGCTGTGTCTCTGCTGTGTCCCCTCTGAGTCCCGCTGTGTCTCGCTGTGTCCCCGCTGTGTCCCCGCTGTGTCCCGCTGTGTCTCTGGTGTGTCCTCGCTGTGTAACTGCTATGTCCCTCTGTGTCCCCGCTGTGTTCCACTGTGTCCCGCAATGTCCCCCTATGTCCCCGCTGTGTCCTCGCTGTGTCCCCCGCTGTGTCCCAAAGTGTCCCCCGCTGTGTCCCCGCTGTGTCCCCGCTGTGTCCTCCTGTGTCCCACTGTGTTCTTGCTGTGACCCCCGCTGTGTCCCGGTGTGTCCCCCGCTGTGTCCTGCTGTTTCCCGCTGTGTCCCGCTGTGTCCTGCTTTGTCGGCCTGTGTCCCCCGCTGTGTCCCGATGTTTCCCCGCTGTGCCCGCTGTGTCCCGCTGTTTCCTCACTGTGTTCCTCCCCCGCTGTGTCCCGCTGTGTCCCCCGCTGTGTCCCCCACTGTGTCCCG
>NW_012288061.1:0-3274 GCF_000151885.1 Dipodomys ordii
TCCGCCTCTGTATCCCCCGCTGTGTCCCGCTGTGTCCCCGCTGGGTCCCGCTGTGTCCCGCTGTGTCCCCGCTGTGTCCCCGCTGTGATCCGCTGTGTCCCTGGTGTGTCCTGGCTGTGTAACCTCTATGTCCCTCTGTGTCCCCGCTGTGTCCCACTGTGTCCCGCAGTGTCACCCTATGTCGCCGCTGTGTCCTCGCTGTGTCCTTCTGTATCCCGCTGTGTCCTCCGCTGTGTCCCCCACTGTTTCCCCGCAGTGACCCGCTGTGTCCCGCAGTGTCCCTGCTGTGTCCTCGCTGTATCCGCAGCTGTGTCCCTCTGTGGCCCGCGCTGTGTCCCCGCTGTGTCCTCCTGTGTCCTGCTGTGTCCCCCGCTGTGTTCCCCGCTGTGTCCCGCTGTGTCCCGATAAGTCCCACTGTGTCCGCTAGAGTGTCCCCCACTGTGTCCCTTTGTGTACCCCACTGTGTCCCGCTCTGTCACCCGTTGTGTCCCCCGCTGTGTCCCCCGCTGTGTCCCCACTGTGTGCCGCTGTACCCCGCTGTGTCCCCGGCTGTGACCCCCGCTGTGTCCCACTCTTTCCCGCTGTGTCCCGCTGTTTCCCCGCTGTGTACCGCTGTGTCCCTGGTGTGTCCTCGCTGTATAAACTCTATGTCCCTCTGTGTTCCCGCTGTGTCCCACTGTGTCCCGCAATGTCCCCCTATGTCCCTGCAGTGTCCTCGCTGTGTCATTCTGTATCCCGCTGTGTCCCCCATTATTTCCCCGCTGTGACCCGCTGTGTCCCGCAGTGTCCCTGCTGTGTCCTCTCTGTATCCCCAGCTGTGTCCCACTGTGTCCCCCGCTGTGTCCCCGCCATGTCCCCGCTGTGTCCTGTGTCCCGCTTTGTCCTCGCTGTGTCCTTCTGTATCTCGATTTGTCCCCCGCTGTGTCCCCCACTATTTCCCCGCTGTGTCCCGCTGTGTGTCCTGCTGTGTTCCCCGCTGTGTCCTGCTGTGTCCCGCTGTGTCCCGCTGTGTGCCTGCTCTCCCCCGGTGTGTCCCCCGCTGTGTCCCGCTGCGTCCTGCTTTGTCCCCGCTGTGTCCGGATGTGTACCACTGGTCTGCCTCTGTGTACCCCGCTGTGTCCTGCTGTGTCCCCCGCTGTGTCCTGCTGTGTCCTCGCTGTGTCCCCCGCTGTTTCCAGCTGTTTCCCCCACTGTGTCACCCGCTGTGTCCCCAGCTGTGTCCAGCTGTGTCCCTCTGTGTCCCCGCTGTGCACCGCTGTGTCCCTGGTGTGTCCTCGCTGTGTAACTGCTATGTCCCTCTGTGTCCTCTGCTGTGTCCCGCTGTGTCCTTGCTGTGTCCCCTACTGTGTCCCCGCTGTGACCCGATGTGTCCCTGCTGTGTCCCCCGCTGTGTACCGCTGTGTCCCGCTGTGTCCCCGGTTGTGTCCCCCGCTGTGTCCCGCTCTTTCCCGCTGTGTCCCGCTGTGTCCTTGCTGTGTCCCCATTTGTGTCCCGCTGTGTCCTCGCTGGGTCCCCCGCTGGGTCCCGCTGGGTCCCCATGTGTCACGCTGTGTCCTCTCTGTGTATCCCTCTGTGTCCCGTTGTGTCCTCGCTGTATCCCACATTGTGTCCCTGCTGTGACCCGCTGTGTCCCTGCTGTGTCCCTGCTGTGTCCTGCTGTGTCCCGCTGTGTCCCGCTGTGTCCCCGATGTTCCCCCTTTGTCCCGTTGGGTCCCCGCTGTCTGCATGTGTGTCCCTGCTGTCCCCCGCTGTGTCCCCCGCTGTGTCCCGCTGTGTCCTCGCTGTGTCCCCAGCTGTGTCCCGCTGTGCCCAAGCTGTGTCCCCCGCTGTGTCCTGCTGTGCCCCTGCTGTGTCCCGCTGTGTCCCGCTGTGTCCCGCTGTGTCCTTTCTTTGTCCCCATTTGTGTCCCGCTGTGTCCTCTCTGTGTCCCCCGCTGTGTCCCGCTGTTTCCCCATGTGTCACGCTGAGTCCTCGCTGTCTATCCCTCTGTATCCCGCTGTGTCCTCGCTGTGTCCCCCACTATGTCCCCGCTGTTGACCTGCTGTGTCCCAGCTGTGTCCCCCGTTGTGTCCCACTGTGTCCATGCTGTGTCCTGCTCTGTCCCCCGCTGTGTCCCGCTGTGTCCCCCGCTGTGTCCCGCTGTGTCTCTGCTGTGTCCCCTCTGAGTCCCGCTGTGTCTCGCTGTGTCCCCGCTGTGTCCCCGCTGTGTCCCGCTGTGTCTCTGGTGTGTCCTCGCTGTGTAACTGCTATGTCCCTCTGTGTCCCCGCTGTGTTCCACTGTGTCCCGCAGTGTCCCCCTATGTCCCCGCTGTGTCCTCGCTGTGTCCCCCGCTGTGTCCCAAAGTGTCCCCCGCTGTGTCCCCGCTGTGTCCCCGCTGTGTCCTCCTGTGTCCCACTGTGTTCTTGCTGTGACCCCCGCTGTGTCCCGGTGTGTCCCCCGCTGTGTCCTGCTGTTTCCCGCTGTGTCCCGCTGTGTCCTGCTTTGTCGGCCTGTGTCCCCCGCTGTGTCCCGCTGTGTCCCCGCTGTGCCCCGCTGTGTCCCGCTGTGTCCTCGCTGTGTTCCTCCCCCGCTGTGTCCCGCTGTGTCCCCCGCTGTGTCCCCCACTGTGTCCCGCTGTGTCCCCTGCTGTGTCCCGCTGTGTCCCGCTGTGTCCCCGCTGTCCGCCGGTGTGTCACCGCTGTCCCCCGCTGTATCCCCCGCTGTGTCCCGCTGTGTCCTCGCTGTGTCCCGCTGTGTCCCCGCTGTGTGTCCGCTGTGTCCCGCTGTGTCCCTGGTGTGTCCTCGCTGTGTAACCACTGACTCCCTCTGTGTCCCCGCTGTGTCCCACTGTGTCCCCCGCTGTGTCCCCGCTGTGTTCCCGCTGTGTCCTCCTGTGTCCCGCTGTGTCCTCACTGTGTCCTTCTGTATCCCGCTGTGTCCCCCGTTGTGTCCCCCACTATTTCCCCACTGTGACCCGCTGTGTCCATGCTGTAGATCCGCTGTGTCCCGCTGAGTCCTCGCTGTGTCCCCGCTGTGTCCCACTGACTCCCACTGAGACCCGCTGTGTGCTGATGTGTCCGCCTCTGTGTCCACCACTGTGTCACGCTGTGTCACCACTGTGACCCGAACCTCCCCGCTATGTCCCCCTAATCTCCCCGCTGTGATCCAAAAAGTACCAGGGAAGAAATACCTGTTCATCCACTATGTCCGTCTGTGTAATTGCTTATATCCCATGGTGAAAAATGAATGTAGATCTATATATATCATGCGGCCTCACAGTGTCCTTCTGAAGCA
>NW_012288062.1:0-3168 GCF_000151885.1 Dipodomys ordii
CGGCTCTGTGTCCCTGCTGTGTCCCCCACTGTGTCCCGCTGTATCCCGGTGTGTCTCGCTTTGTCCCCCGCTGTGTCCCTCTGTTTCCCACTGTGCCCCTGCTGTGTCCCCGCTGTGTCCCGCTGTGTACCCCGCTGTGTCCCACTGTGTCCCGCTGTGTGCCCCCTTTGTTCCCTTCTGTGTCCTGCTGTGTCCCCTGCTGTGTCCCCGCTGTGTCCCGCTGTGTCCCCACTGTGTAACGCTGTGGCCCCCTTTGTGTCCCGCTGTGTCCCCCGCTGTGTCCCTGCTGTGTCCCTTTGTGTCCCGCTGTGTACCCCGCAGTGTCCTGCTGTGTCGCCCGATGTGTCCCGCTCTGTCCCTCTGTGTCCACACTGTGTCCCGCTGTGTCCCCGCTGTATCCCCTGCTGCATCCCGCTGTGTCCCCGGCTGTGTCCCGCTCTTTCACGCTGTGTCCTGCTGTGTCCTTGCTGTGTCCCCATTTGTGTCCCGCTGTGTCCCCCGCTGTGTCCCCCACTGTGTCCCGCTGTGTCTTCGCTGTGTCCCCGCTGTTTCCCGCTGTGTACTGCTGTGTCTGGCTGTGTCCCTGCTGTCCCCCGCTGTGTCCCCTGCTGTGTCCCCTCTGTGTCCAGCTGTGTCCCGTTTTGTCCCGCTGTGTCCCGCTGTGTCCCCGCTTTGTCTCCCGCTTTGGCCCCGCTGTGTCCCGCTGTGTCCCGCTATGTCCCCCTCTGTGTCCCGCTGTGTCCCCTGCTGTGTCCCATGCTGTGTCCCCTGCTGTGTCCCCCGCTGTGTCCCGCTGTGTCCCCGCTCTGTCCTCACTGGGTACCGCTGTGTCCCGCTGTGTCCCCGCTGTGTCCCCGCTGTGTCCCGCTGTGTCCCTGCTGTGTCCCGCTGTGTCTCTGGTGTGTCCTCACTATGTAACCGCTAAGTTCCTCTGTGTCCCCGGTGTGTCCCACTGTGTCCCCCGCTGTTTCCCCGCTGTGTCCCCGCTATGTCCTCCTGTGTCCCGCTGTGTCCTCGCTGTGTCCTTCTGTATCCTGCTGTGTCCCCTGCTGTGTCCCCCACTATTTCCCCACTGTGTTCTGCTGTGTCTGCCTCTGTATGCCCCGCTGTGTCCCGCTGTGTCCCTGCTGTGTCCCCTCTGAGTCCCGCTGTGTCTCGCTGTGTCCCCGCTGTGTCCCCGCTGTGTCCCGCTGTGTCTCTGGTGTGTCCTCGCTGTGTAACTGCTATGTCCCTCTGTGTCCCCGCTGTGTTCCTCTGTGTCCCGCAGTGTCCCCCTATGTCCCCGCTGTGTCCTCGCTGTGTCCCCCGCTGTGTCCCAAAGTGTTCCCCGCTGTGTCCCCGCTGTGTCCCCGCTGTGTCCTCCTGTGTCCCACTGTGTTCTTGCTGTGACCCCCGCTGTGTCCCGGTGTGTCCCCCGCTGTGTCCTGCTGTTTCCCGCTGTGTCCTGCTGTGTCCTGCTTTTTCGGCCTGTGTCCCGGCTGTGTCCCGCTGTGTCCCCGCTGTGCCCCGCTGTGTCCCGCTGTGTCCTCGCTGTGTTGCTCCCCGGCTGTGTCCCGCTGTGTCCCCCGCTGTGTCCCCCACTGTGTCCCGCTGTGTCCCCCGCTGTGTCCCGCTGTGTCCCGCTGTGTCCCCGCTGTCCGCCGGTGTGTCACCGCTGTCCCCCGCTGTATCCCCCGCTGTGTCCCGCTGTGTCCTCGCTGTGTCGCGCTGTGTCCCCGCTGTGTGTCCGCTGTGTCCCGCTGTGTCCCTGGTGTGTCCTCGCTGTGTAACCACTGACTCCCTCTGTGTCCCCGCTGTGTCCCACTGTGTCCCCCGCTGTGTCCCCGCTGTGTTCCCGCTGTGTCCTCCTGTGTCCCGCTGTGTCCTCGCTGTGTCCTTCTGTATCCCGCTGTGTCCCCCGTTGTGTCCCCCACTATTTCCCCACTGTGACCCGCTGTGTCCATGCTGTGTCCCGCTGTGTCCCGCTGTGTCCTCGCTGTGTCCCCGCTGTGTCCCGCTGTCTCCCGCTGTGTCCCGCTGTGTCCTGCTGTGTCCGCCTCTGTGTCCCCCGCTGTGTCCCGCTGTGTCCCCGCTGTGTCCCCGCTGTGTTCCGCTGTGTCCCTGGTGTGTCCTCGCTGTGTAACCTCTATGTCCCTCTGTGTCCACGCTGTGTCCCACTGTGTCCCGCAGTGTCACCCTATGTCCCTGCTGTGTCCTCGCTGTGTCCTTCTGTATCCCGCTGTGTCCCTCGCTGTGTCCCCCACTATTTCCCCACTGTGTCCCGCTGTGTCCCCCGCTGTGTTCCCCGCTGTGTCCCGCTGTGTCCCGATAAGTCCCACTGTGTCCGCTAGAGTGTCCCCCACTGTGTCCCTTTGTGTACCCCACTGTGTCCCGCTGTGTCACCCGTTGTGTCCCCCGCTGTGTCCCCCGCTGTGTCCCCACTGTGTGCCGCTGTACCCCGCTGTGTCCCCGGCTGTGACCCCCGCTGTGTCCCACTCTTTCCCGCTGTGTCCCGCTGTGTCCCCGCTGTGTACCGCTATGTCCCTGGTGTGTCCTCGCTGTGTAACCTCTATATCCCTCTCTGTTCCCGCTGTGTCCCACTGTGTCCCGCAGTGTCCCCCTATGTCACTGCAGTGTCCTCGCTGTGTTATTCTGTATCCCGCTGTGTCCCCCATTATTTCCCCGCTGTGACCCGCTGTGTCCCGCAGTGTCCCTGCTGTGTCCTCTCTATATCCCCAGCTGTGTCCCACTGTGTTCCCCGCTGTGTCCCCGCCGTGTCCCCGCTGTGTCCTGTGTCCCGCTTTGTCCTCGCTGTGTCCTTCTGTATCTCGATTTGTCCCGCGCTGTGTCCCCCACTATTTCCCCGCTGTGTCCCGCTGTGTCCCCCGCTGTGTTCCCTGCTGGGTCCCGCTGTGTGCGGTACAGTGTCCCCCACTGTGTCCTTTTGTGTACCCCACTGTGTCCCGCTGTGTCACCTGCTGTGTCCCCCGATGTGTCCCCCGCTGTGTCCCAACTGTGTGCCACTGTACCCCGCTGTGTCCCCGGCTGTGACCCCCAATGTGTCCCGCTCTTTCCTGCTGTGTCCCGCTGTGTCCCGGCTGTGTCCCTGCTGTGTCCCGCTGTGTCCTCGCTGTGTCCCCCGCTGTGTCCCACTGTAAAACCCCACTGTGTCCCGCTGTGTCCCCCTGA